>NC_139633.1:2626024-2638524 GCF_964638095.1 Poromitra crassiceps | reverse complement strand
CACCTGTCTGTCTGTCTGCCTCTTCAGCACACCTACCTGTCTGTCTGCCTCTTCAACACACCTGTCTGTCTGCCTCTTCAACACACCTACCTGTCTGTCTGCCTCTTCAACACACCTACCTGTCTGTCTGCCTCTTCAGCACACCTGTCTGTCTGTCTGCCTCTTCAGCACACCTACCTGTCTGTCTGGCTCTTCAACACACCTGTCTGTCTGGCTCTTCAACACACCTACCTGTCTGTCTGCCTCTTCAGCACACCTACCTGTCTGTCTGCCTCTTCAGCACACCTACCTGTCTGTCTGCCTCTTCAACACACCTGTCTGTCTGGCTCTTCAACACACCTACCTGTCTGTCTGCCTCTTCAACACACCTGTCTGTCTGCCTCTTCAACACACCTGTCTGTCTGTCTGCCTCTTCAGCACACCTACCTGTCTGTCTGCCTCTTCAACACACCTACCTGTCTGTCTGGCTCTTCAACACACCTGTCTGTCTGCCTCTTCAACACACCTACCTGTCTGTCTGGCTCTTCAACACACCTACCTGTCTGTCTGCCTCTTCAACACACCTGTCTGTCTGCCTCTTCAACACACCTACCTGTCTGTCTGGCTCTTCAACACACCTACCTGTCTGTCTGGCTCTTCAACACACCTGTCTGTCTGTCTGCCTCTTCAGCACACCTACCTGTCTGTCTGCCTCTTCAACACACCTACCTGTCTGTCTGCCTCTTCAACACACCTGTCTGTCTGCCTCTTCAGCACACCTACCTGTCTGTCTGCCTCTTCAGCACACCTACCTGTCTGTCTGCCTCTTCAGCACACCTACCTGTCTGTCTGCCTCTTCAACACACCTACCTGTCTGTCTGGCTCTTCAACACACCTACCTGTCTGTCTGCCTCTTCAACACACCTGTCTGTCTGTCTGCCTCTTCAGCACACCTACCTGTCTGTCTGCCTCTTCGGCACACCTGTCTGTCTGTCTGCCAGCTCTAACTGTGGATCCATTCAAACTGCAGGATTTACTGCAGATCAGGGTTTAGTTTAACTGGCTTATATTTGGGCATGTGACTAAGCGTGGCATGAGATAGATTCAAAAGCTGCAATATATATATATATATATATATATATATATATATATATATATATATATATATATATATACATACTTGTTGGGCCAGACATATTGGAGTATTGATATTGATATTGAATTAACATTGATATTGAATTAACTGACATTGAATGAGAGACATGTTGTTTGAATACTGGCTGGTCCTGGTGGAGACAGTGGGAGCACCCAACCCCCACATACCTGGCCATTTGGGCCAATTTGAATACCACACCCGTGATAAAAACCACAGGGATGCGAGCCGATTCCTTTGTCCCACAGCAGCGAGATAAGGGGAACCAATCGGTGTGCCTAAACCACAGCAAAGACACGCCCTGCACCCCAAAACATATACAGGTTTGAAGCCTGAAAACTTCAGTTCTAAGTGACTAATCGTCGCGACAGGACGTGCGTTTGTATCCCGAGGCAAACCGCCCTTCCCCCCTGCCCGGACCCGAGCAGCCAAGGCCGCAAACCAGGCCTGACGACCTCCACCTCAGGGCTAAGCTAGCTCTGATATCCTGAAACCGACCCGCATCGCCTAAGACTAGGCGAGTGCCCTCAACCCGAAGAAGCGAGCTGTGAGGTTCCCCCTTTCCTCCACTGAGACGACAGCAGATGCAAGAACCCAGCGTGGCCAGCTGAGATCGACTGCCTATTCTCAAACCCCCGCTCCTTCCTCCGCTTCTTCCTCTTCGGGACAAGCGGCCGCCCGCTACACGAGCACCCCTCCTCCCCGCTGGAGGAACCTTGCGAGTCCGACCGTAACAGACCACTGCCTCCGCGTTTGCAGAGCGGAGCGAACAAGCCAAGTAAGCAGACTGAATTGATCACTCAAGTCCGGGCTTAGAATTGTTTAGAGTTAGATGATATATATATCTATAGATATACATGATTGACTGATATGATACTGTGAATGAATCTGTGACTGTTTATGTCTGACTGTGACTGTGGGTTATACATGCATTACTGAATCCGAGTGTTTAGACGCTAGCCATTTACTTCTTCACCGATCCACGGAGTGGATCTAGTATAGCCAACGAGCCGAGAGGAACTTGTTTCGCCAATTCAAAGTCGATTAACTAATCGTGGCGAAGTAAGAGCCTCGCGGCCCTGTTTTCATCTAGACGGTGTTATTTCTCCCTCACGGGCACGTGCTTAAGCGCGTGAACGGACCCTTCCTCTATAAATACTCACACACATAGCTACTAGTCGGCTAACCGCCATTTTGTGCCGAGAACACACTCCCTTAGTCCCCATTTTGTGCCGATCGCCATTTTGGCCCAAGAATACACTCCCTTAGTCTCCATTTTGGGTCGATCGCCATTTTGGCCCGAAAGCACACTCCCTTATCCTCCATTTTGTGTCTAGTCGGTCCTTCCGGGTCGGCCATTTTGAGGAGAGACTCCTCACTCACACACACACACACACACACACACACACACTCTGCCTCCCTCTAGTGTTCATCCGGTGCTTTACACTTTCGATGCAGACAAATATCCCTACCTCACATTTATCGACCATGCATTGAAATGTTTAGAATATAACTCAGTTATAACTTGAATTCATTGACTGTATTGCCAATCCCTCTCTTTTATTTTATATATAATAAATATTGTCAACTTTTATTAGAATTCAACTGTTTCAGAGTGATTTTGTGGAATTGTGGTGAACTATTGTCTAAGGTGTAAGAACTCTCCCCTTTCAGATTAGACTAAAGGTGATTCAGATTAGGTCCGGCGATTAAGCCGGTGGTGCCCCTAGGTTAATCCTTATCAAGGATTACATATTTGATTTTAATAATTTTATGAAATATTAATAATTTTCGGATTATTAATATTTTATTTTACCTAACTAAATTCACCCAAATAACGAGCACAACATACTGTATATATATATATATATATATATATATATATATATATATATATATATATATATATATATATATATATATAATAATCCTTGCAGGTTAGTGGGGTTGGGGTTAGGCAATGGTTTAAGGGCAGGGGTCAGTGGGGTCAAAATGATTTGACCAAAGGCTATTTAAAGCCATGTGTAAATCTCCTCATAAATGATTTTACTAGACACAACCTTTTATCTGCATTTGAAATTTTACAACCAAGTGACCAATTGAACTGTAAAAGGCTTCGTACTCATTTGAAGGAAACCATGAAAAAAAAAAAAAAAGCACTGAAGATTTGACTTGCAGGTATAAACACTATAGTAGAAGAAACCCTATTTCTTTACTGATCAATTTGACTGATCCCAATCCAAAGACAATCTACTGTATCTCTATCCTCTATCTGTACTTGGATTTTGACACCAGCTGTAATTGGTGTCGGTAATGAATTTCCCAGCAGGCTGTCCAGCTGCAAACAGCAGATTACAGCCATTCATGTGTCCCTTGTTACCACAGCAGCTGTTTCCACCATGGCTAGGTACCAGGAACGGGCTGGGGGGGGGGGGGGGGTCATTGGAAAATGTGACCTTAGTGACCCTGTCGAAATATAGCAATTAAATGTAATTGGTTCAGGCGGCCAGCATGGATTTTGTCAGTCAATAGGAGGATCAATAGCTTGATATTGGAAGTATGTGCTGGAAAGCGTTCAAAGGTGACAATGACTGTGGGCTCTAAGCCCCGTCCACACTGCAGGCAAAGCACCAGCATCAAACAGTGCTGGGCCTGGAGTGGCTCATGTAGGGGATTGTTTCAGCTTGTTTGGACTTGTATTGTCTGATTAAACATGCTCCATCTGTGTTTGGAGTGTGTCCTTAGTTTCCATGACAACATGTAGGCCGGCCAGCCAGTGTACCATAATCAGCGGGTTAGCTCGGGAAGCCGCGTGAGTGATGAAAGCTGTAGTTCCTCAAATGGCCTCTTGAGGTCGTATCCAGAAGGGCGTCGTTCCCCGTTCACCCCCACGTTAACTCATTAAGTGCCATAGACGACCTAACTCGTCTTACATAATCCAGCGCTTAAGTGCCAAGGACGGACTAACTCGTCTTACATAAAGATTTTTTTTTTTTGACAGTGGGACATCAATCAACCCCTTTTACATCTTCGAGATAACTATTTGGAGCAAGAGCATGTGTGTAATCTATTTTACCGACCACTAAGTGGCGACAGAGACCGAGAGAAGTCACAGCCACGGGACCCAAAAGCCACAAAAGCAGCCGCCTCCCGCGGAAATGGCTTGGCGATTTTACAGTCAGAAGCCCGGACACACACACACAGAACGGACAGAGATCCCTTCCCCCCAGAGCCGCGCAGCAACGCGCGAACACACACACACACACACACACACACACACACACACACACACACACACACACACACACACACCGCGGAAGCAAGCCATTCAAGGAAATGGCGACGCGATTTTACAGTAATCCATTTCAGACTCGTCTTGCCCGACAGGCAGACAGGCAGGCAGGCAGCAGCAACGCGCTTCTGACACGCCCGCTGTTAGAGCCAGGAGGAAGGAGGAGGAGACACACGGAGGGAGGAGTTTGAATGAGAGGGGTGTTTCCTGTTGTTATGGAGGAAATTACTGTTCAAAACTATTGTTTAGAATGTCTGACGGTCTTACTGATGCCAAAAATGAATGGTTAAAGTGACTGTTTCACAAAAAGCCATTTATCTCTGAATAAATTTCCAGACGCTGAAACCATGCTGTACTCAACGGCTAATATCTACATAACTACTAACTCTGCAAACTAACTCTTTTAGACAGAGAAAGCACACATTCTATTAGTTATTTTTAGATGATTGATGTTCATGAATTCTTAACAGAAAAGAATCCTCGGCTGTTCTAAAATGAGCCAGAATCGTCAAAAACACCCCTGGCACAACTTACCTACAGGAATGAAAACATGGCTGGCATTCAATGTGTTAAAATGCCTGACTTTGTAACCAGATTAAGCATGTTTACAGCCTGCTTCAAAACACGGTTTTGGCCTATATTAATTTCACCTTGAATGACAACTGTACAGGGGGGTGAATAAACAGTGCTAACCACTAGTCTAGTTGGGGTTCCATCCAAATGTATCACACATTTTTGCAGAATTTTCAGAAGATCAGCAAAAGAAAATGCAAAATTATTATTAGCGTGCATCCTAATACTGATTCATAACAAGCTTTCGTCATGTTTTATGGTCGAGAGATGTTAACTTTTGACAGTAAGAAAGGCAACATAAAATGCATGGTTTTTGAATGGAGTTTGGTTACCTGAGGGTTTGCTTCACCAGACAGCGGAAGATTCGCTTAATCCGTTTCCACTGCACTAAGTCGCATTTACGTTTTATTGCTAACCCAAATTTTCCACCTGCACCAGCCTAGAAACTTTTTTTACAATACTCTGAGGTTCTGTTTGATTTTGCAAGGTTTCCACTCAGGTTTTTAATGTACTGGACAAGTAAAAACAGGTGTATGGAAACCCACTTACTGAGTCACACCACGTAATGTGTATTAGTCAGATTGTCCGACAGTAGCTTAAAAGCCAGTTCTGCAGTCTGTGTCACACACAAGTAGCCGGCCCGGCCCAGCCCAGCCCAGCCCAGCAATTTATGCTAATTGGTCGTGTCCCGTCGGGCTCGGTCTGAAACGGAGAACTCTTAACTAACTAATTCTGCATCGTGCTGATTCTGTGACAAAATCCGATCTGCTTTTCTCTCTCGTTTATTGGATACCAATATGTTCACATCGTGCTGCGGCTACAGTATTTCTGCCTGGGTAGGTCTTCAACGTGTGCATGTATGGCATTACCCAAGGCTCATAATAAATGCACTTTGCCTCACAGCTATTTCTGCCTTCAGCCTGAGTTTTGACGTATGGAGTTACACGGGACTTGTAATAAATAGACGTTGGAGATATAGGACAAGCAAGGTTTCTCCTCCTCGTTCTCCTCCTCTTCCTCCCCCAGTGATGGAGAGGAGACGGAGAGGGGGCAGAGTAAAGTGATTAGGTTTTATTATTTTCTCCAGACTCTGGGCCTCAGCGTGATTAAATTGAGGCGTGTAGCGGCGCGTCGGAACACAGACGGGGTCAAAAGGGAACAGAGCAGAACGGCTCGGGGGGGAATAGAGGCGAGATGAATGCAATATGATAGATAATAATATATATATATAATAATATGATAATATGCTTTTGTGACGAGGGGGGTGAATGAACTCAGATACAAATGATTGTGTCTTGGAAATGTGTGTTTGGGAGAGTGGCTGAACGCAGTGAGATAGATAGATAGCCTTCATATGCTTCGGCGGAGAAGATACCCAGGGTGGCCAAACTTTTTCAAATTAAGGGACAAGGGTCGAAATGCATCATCGGTATATATAGTGAGCCGTGTGTGAAAGTAACTTTTTGGCTCACCTGCCGAGGACGAGGAAACAAAATAAAAAGATCTGACTGTTTCGGTGCTATCTCATGTAGGCTATATAATAGTACTATCTCATGTAGGCTATAGAATAGTACTATCTCATGTAGGCTATAGTGCTATCTCATGTAGGCTATATAATAGTACTATCTCATGTAGGCTATAGAATAGTGCTATCTCATGTCGGCTATAGAATAGGCAACTGTGTGAAACAATCAATAAATAGACAAGCAATCAACGCTTTGACAGTGGTTGAAGATGACAGAAGAGTTATAGAGACACTCACAGTTTAGAGACTTTTTTTGATCATTTTGACATTTTTGATTATGTTCTTAAGCTTCATTGTTTGAGTCCCTATGCCAAATTGATTGTTCTGTTACTTTTCCTCTGCATGTCACACATTACTTCATTGTAAAAAGTCATATTTAGTTTGGTCTTTTCTTGTTTTTGTGTTTTGTTTGTATTACTGGTTAGTTTACTAGTTAACCTTCTCACGCCGAAATACCAGAGGCCCGCTTTTTCACAGGTTTGAGGTAACGCGCCGCGGTACCTTGTGCGTTTGAGGTAACGCGCCGCGGTACCTTGTGCGTTGGAGCTAATGTGCTCTGTGCGCCGTAGTACTGTTGTGATGTTGTCCGTATTATGGAACGCACCACGGGCCGACCGTTAAACCAGCACTGTGGGGTCACGTAAGGGTCACTTATGCCCTGGGACTCCACAGGTTGGGTTTAGGCAGGTGGTCTTTAGGGTTAGGCATTGGATATTGGCTTTTGGTATTGGTTTTGCAAACCAAGTTCGTATTTTTCCTCCGAAATTGTCGTAGGTTTTAAAATAAATGCAACCTCATGTTGTGTCACTCATGTTTACACACTGACTCCGAAACTTTTGTCCGTCATTGAAGTTTTCGGAACAGGTTCGATTTTCTGCGTTTTTTTGCATCAGTCAATAGCTTTTTGTGAGCTGTTTGACCCGTCTGTGTTTTCAGATGACGGATTAAATAAACGCATATGAAAACAAACAGACTGTGTGTGCAAAGACCTTTGAGCGTTAGGCATTGGGTACAGTAGCTGGGTTAGGGTCTGGATATGGTGGTGGGCTTAAGGCGTTTACAGACTCATCCGTCAGAGCCTCGCCCCGCCCTCCCCGTATGACGGCGGGTGGACGCCGTCATGCGGGGAGGGGACGCCGTCGGCTGACGGGGGCTCCTCCAAAATGTAACTCAGCGGCGACGATACGTGCGTGACGTCAGCTGCACGAGAGTTGTGATCGGCCGTTGCCTTGGGCCGCATACGTATATCCGGTGACGAGCATACTGTGAGACGTTGTTGTGATTGTGAAGAAGAGCCAGCAGACAGCATGGAGGAGACCAGAGAAAAATTAGCAGAGGAGGTCTGTCTCAGCAACATCGCGTGCTCCACGTCAATTTCCTCATTATATTGTAAGATCATGTCCAGCGCTGCCAATAAACCAAGAGCATCCAACGCCGCTGCCATGATTGAAAGTTCTGGGTAAACAGCGAGATTACGTCATAGTAGTGCGCCACGACCCACCTAGTGCACCCGAAGCCACCTAGTGTGTCGGAGGTTTACTGCAACCAACTTGCTGACTGACGTCCTAGCATGTAGCATGTAGCATGTAGGGCTCGCTGGCGCCGGCAGACGGCGAGACGGCTCCAATTCGAGGCGGACGGACGAGTCTGTTGTGGCCTTTAGGGTTAGGGTCTCCCCTGGAGTCCCGGGGGTCTTCAAGCCACAAGCCCAAGCCCCTAACCCCAAACTAGGGAGAGAGAGGGTCCCCTCTTCCCAACTCGTTCTGGACGACCAGCCCAATGGCGTACTTGACCGTTGCCTGAACCCAGAGGTGCAGAGTCACAAAGTGCTTTTTAACGGTCCGCCCGTGGTGCGTTACCTCAAACGCACGAGGCGCGTGGTGCGTTACCTCAAACGCACGAGGCGCGTGGTGCGTTACCTCAAACACACGAGGCGCGTGACAAAGCAGGGCTCTAGTACCGCAAGTTGGAAGTGATAACGGGCTGTCCAGGCAGCAGAGAAACCGGAGGAAAACTGGATGCAGCTGCTTTGTTTTGTGTGGAGCCAGCCAATCAGCAGCCTGTTTGCGACAGAGCCTTTTTTTGATTTGATTTGATTTGCTCATAGTCAGACAGAATCACCTACCGTGGCCAACTGGGAAGTTTGAGAACAAGCAAACCCCCCAAAACTGGATTTTTTTTTTTTTTTTTTTACCACGCTGAAAATGTTACCAGTGAATGTGGAGTTAAACACTTATCGATTTATCTGCCAAATACAAATTGGTCCCTAATGTTGGATATTGGTAGTGAGCCACAAGCCAAAGACTGTAATTGGACATTGGCTGTTTTTAGACATTTAGCCTTTCAAAATAAATTTCTAAATAGAATGTCTTATCACCGTCTGGACCCATTTAGGAAGCCAAGGAGAATGTTGTGAAGGGCAACAACTATGAGAACCCTGGGGTCTGACATTAAAGATAGAAAATATATATACTGTATATACACAGAAACCTTGTAACTCCAGAAACTCAATTATCAACTCAATTATGGGGAAATGGGGGGTTTGGAGACATGTTGTTTTGTACAGGGATTTGTTTTGGAGCAGAGTGGAAGAACTCAGACAGCCTCCGTTGCAGTAATGCTGTAGCCTATCTCTAAAAGGCAGCCTGCTCTCACTCCCACAGCATCCTATATCACCGTGATGTCATTATGTCAAATACTGTACGCCCACGGGCGCACCATTAAATAAGCACTGTGCCCCTGATGGGGTCAGGCCAAGGTCAAGTCACGGCGTGGGGCTGGAGCTGGTCTTCCAAGGGGAAACAACCCTCTCCCTGGGCCCCCTAAGCCTTCCCTTGGAGACACTAACCCTAAGCCCCCCCAACATATCCAAACCCTAACCCCAAACAAGTAGCTACCAGCCCTCCCCTGTGCCTAACCCTAAAGACCCCCTACCCAATGCCTAAACCCAACCTGTGGAGACCCCCTACCCAATGCTTAAACCCAACCTGTGGAGACCCCCTACCCAATGCTTAAACCCAACCTGTGGAGACCCCCTACCCAATGCCTAAACCCAGCCTGTGGAGACCCCCTACCCAATGCCTAAACCCAGCCTGTGGAGACCCCCTACCCAATGCCTAAACCCAACCTGTGGAGCCAATGCTTAAATCCAACGTGTGCCTCTGTGCAGGTCCAGGTGCACAGTGCTTATTTCATGATGTGCCCGGGTATCCCCGTCAGGTGCGTGACACAGCGCTTATGTAGGACGCCGTCCTGTCAGAATGAGAATGTGTTGCTAAAAGGTCAACTTTTCAGAAAAAGAGAAACACTGATTTATTTTCCAATTGACAGCCACACATTTTCAGCATTTAATAAGGTATTATCAATGGGCTGGCTTGATCCCAGGCCTCCTGACACTTTAACGTTTGGGAAACAAGAATAGCTGTCTGTAATGGGAGGGGGGGAAGCAGCTAAATGCAGATAAGAGGTTTCTGGATGACAGAGACCAGACAGTAGCATGGCAGAGTATCTACACACATTGAAGAAAATAGTGGACTGTATATGCTTGGGGGTAATGTGTAGTGACTACTGTATATGCTTGGGGGTAATGTGTAGTGACTGTACTGTATATGCTTGGGGGTAATGTGTAGTGACTGTACTGTATATGCTTGGGGGTAATGTGTAGTGACTGTACTGTATATGCTTGGGGGTAATGTGTAGTGACTGTACTGTATATGCTTGGGGGTAATGTGTAGTCACTGTACTGTATATGCTTGGGGGTAATGTGTAGTCACTGTACTGTATATGCTTGGGGGTAATGTGTAGTGACTACTGTATATGCTTGGGGGTAATGTGTAGTGACTGTACTGTATATGCTTGGGGGTAATGTGTAGTCACTGTACTGTATATGCTTGGGGGTAATGTGTAGTGACTACTGTATATGCTTGGGGGTAATGTGTAGTGACTGTACTGTATATGCTTGGGGGTAATGTGTAGTCACTGTACTGTATATGCTTGGGGGTAATGTGTAGTCACTGTACTGTATATGCTTGGGGGTAATGTGTAGTGACTGTACTGTATATGCTTGGGGGTAATGTGTAGTCACTGTACTGTATATGCTTGGGGGTAATGTGTAGTCACTGTACTGTATATGCTTGGGGGTAATGTGTAGTCACTGTACTGTATATGCTTGGGGGTAATGTGTAGTGACTGTACTGTATATGCTTGGGGGTAATGTGTAGTCACTGTACTGTATATGCTTGGGGGTAATGTGTAGTCACTGTACTGTATATGCTTGGGGGTAATGTGTAGTGACTGTACTGTATATGCTTGGGGGTAATGTGTAGTGACTGTACTGTATATGCTTGGGGGTAATGTGTAGTGACAGTGCCAGAAGCATCTGGCTGCGATGACGTGCTTCTTGTCTGCCAGGTAGAAGACTCTATTAGTGATAAGAGACATGGGAATGACACTCTGATGGTGATGGAAATATTTCATCATGCTACTTTGTCCATAACAGAATAGTATGATATGAGATAGCCATGTAAGGCAAGGCAAGGCACGTTTATTTGTACAGCACATTTCATAGAGGAAAGTGCTTTATATAAAAAAGATTACAAAGTGAAAAATATTTCCAGTCACACTTTTGCGAGTGAATTCATATGCATTTTCCAAATATAATCATTCCTATAATTGTCCTCCTGTACAATGCACACGTTGCCTAAATCCTGGTCTCATTTTTGGTCAGAGTCCTGCATGATCACAATAAGTATTATGGTGAAAAAAGTATATATTTTTGCCACTTTAAGATATCATTAGGTAGCACATGATACTTCAAGAAATTAACTATTACAGCACAGAAAGTTTTGTATCCACCTCAAATCACTGCCGCTACTACTTTGTTGACAGTAAAATAATGTGTTTTATTCTATTCTTTATTGCCCAACTAGCAGTAGCTATTTATAAGCCTACACAGTTTAACTTTGTTGGTGATATCTGCATACAGTTGAATTCATTATACCTTTGGTAAATGTAATATTGTTTAAACATTGTAAGGTAGAACTCCTTACAGAGAGGTTATGCAAGAGATCTGTTGTTCCATCTCATTATATTCCAGTTTAGACTTTTAAATGATAGCTCACTGTGTTAACATCCTGTTAGATTCTGCTGTTGAAGAGATATCCACAATTTGGGAAAAGGGGACACAATTTGCAATAAAATACAGCCATAGTTTCAAATGAGGTGAGAGGCAACATTTAGGTTGAATTCCCACATGGCATGACTGCTGGTGTTTTTGTTAGGTTAGCTTAGGTCAGGTTAGGATAGCTTAGCTTAGCTCCCCTTCACACAGTACGCCGAAGCAACGCTCAATCTAAGCTCAACCTACGTTGAACCCACAAGTTTCATTTAGGCCTTCTTGTTAACAGGCGAGGCCGTTCACACCACCCGTGCGCGTGTCACGCTGAAGCCACGCTCACGTCTTGCTCAAGCGATCGTTCAGGATTCAGTCCTATTTTCCAAGCGTGCCGCGTGAAGCTTGAAGCTGCCAGGCATGAAGTCAATGGGAGTTGTGGGCGGGTTCAAGGTGCGCCGAGGAGGAGGCGCTGAGAGGAAAAGAGAAGGCTTCTTGTGTGAACGGTGAGGCGTCAGTTCAGCTTGTGCCTGCCTCAAGCTTCAGCTCTACTTACGTTCGGCGTCCTGTGCGAACAAGGGCTTAGGTCAGGTTAGGTTAGCTTAGGTCAGGTTAGGGTAGCTTAGCTTAGGTCAGGTTAGCTTAGGTCAGGTTAGGTTAGGGTAGCTTAGCTTAGGTCAGGTTAGCTTAGGTCAGGTTAGGTTAGGGTAGCTTAGCTTAGGTCAGGTTAGGTTAGGGTAGCTTAGCTTAGGTCAGGTTAGGTTAGCTTAGGTCAGGTTAGGTTGGGTTGGGTTGGGTTGAGTTTGTATAGTTCTGTACTTCTTCAAAAATAAATAAATAAAACAATTTGTAATTTCAGTTCAGTTTC
>NC_139633.1:2588487-2620824 GCF_964638095.1 Poromitra crassiceps | reverse complement strand
GCAGTGACTTTACAGTCTGAGTTAAATAGGCATTACATTAAGTAAGGGATAATGTATACTGAGCCGGTGATTACTGTGGAAATAATGACCGACAGGTGATGATTGAGCCCGACGCGCAGCGGAGGGCTTAATATTCACCTGAAGGTCATTATTTCCAGTAATCACCGGCTCAATATACATTATCCCGCTTAGAACACGGCCTACAACTAAATCATTCAATAATCTGACAAAAATAATTATTCAAATAGATTTTTTAATAGCGTTTTCAACGACAAAGCGGTTTCATTCGTAATTGGCACACAATACACCACAGCTGCAACTGGTTGGCCTAATTAGTAGTGGCTTGCTGACAAAAAGCTCTTACCAACTGATTAATCCAGGTGTGGCAGAGCAGCGGTCGGTTGTCGAGAAATAATGACCGGTGAATATTGTTGATTGACCAATCAGAATCGAGTATTCAAGAGAGCCGTGTTCTAAATGTGATTATACAGTCTGAGTGGAGCACGATGTGGTTAACAAGAGTGGTCTGATGGTGTAAGGTTGTGGTAGGGGAAGCAGCTAGTCTGATGGTGTAAGGTTGTGGTAGGGGAAGCAGCTAGTCTGATGGTGTAAGGTTGTGGTAGAGTGGTCTGATGGTGTAAGGTTGTGGTAGGGGAAGCAGCTAGTCTGATGGTGTAAGGTTGTGGTAGAGTGGTCTGATGGTGTAAGGTTGTGGTAGGGGAAGCAGCTAGTCTGATGGTGTAAGGTTGTGGTAGAGTGGTCTGATGGTGTAAGGTTGTGGTAGGGGAAGCAGCTAGTCTGATGGTGTAAGGTTGTGGTAGAGTGGTCTGATGGTGTAAGGTTGTGGTAGGGGAAGCAGCTAGTCTGATGGTGTAAGGTTGTGGTAGAGTGGTCTGATGGTGTAAGGTTGTGGTAGAGTGGTCTGATGGTGTAAGGTTGTGGTAGAGTGGTCTGATGGTGTAAGGTTGTGGTAGAGTGGTCTGATGGTGTAAGGTTGTGGTAGAGTGGTCTGATGGTGTAAGGTTGTGGTAGAGTGGTCTGATGGTGTAAGGTTGTGGTAGAGTGGTCTGATGGTGTAAGGTTGTGGTAGAGTGGTCTGATGGTGTAAGGTTGTGGTAGAGTGGTCTGATGGTGTAAGGTTGTGGTAGAGTGGTCTGATGGTGTAAGGTTGTGGTAGAGTGGTCTGATGGTGTAAGGTTGTGGTAGAGTGGTCTGATGGTGTAAGGTTGTGGTAGAGTGGTCTGATGGTGTAAGGTTGTGGTAGAGTGGTCTGATGGTGTAAGGTTGTGGTAGAGTGGTCTGATGGTGTAAGGTTGTGGTAGAGTGGTCTGATGGTGTAAGGTTGTGGTAGGGGAAGCAGCTAGAATACTTTTAAGTAGGGAAAGGTGACATTTGATGGGAGGGGGGGGTTCAGCTGAGCTCAGGAGGAGGTAGTGGGGTTTGTGGGGGGTGTTGGTGGGGTCCTTGGTGGAAGGGGTTTTCGGGCCTTGTCGGTGAGGTCGATGGCAGTTGGGAAGAAGCCGTTCTTGTGCTTCTGGTCTTGACAGACCTCAGTCTTTCGCCGATGGGGAGTGTTTGGAAGAGCTCGTGGCCAGGGTGGGAGGGGTCAGCCATGATCCAATTACGAGACCGCTTCGGTGTCCTGGCTGCATGCAGCTCCTGAAGGGATGGCAGGTTGCATCCGATCACCTTCTCAGCACAGCGGATGATCCGCCGCAGTCTGTTCATGTCCTTGAGAGTGGCAGCAGCAACTCAGTTCAGGTTTCAAAGACAGACGTTTGCACGCTGTCACAATGTGCTTGCTTTAAAAGGACCAATCGTGTTTTCGAAAATAATATCCTATTTTTCCTGCAGAGGATCGGTGTAGTGGCTTCCACTATTCCAAAACTGACGTGAAATAAAACTTTTATTTCTCAGAATCGAAGGAGAAATAATTAAAACTGATGGCATTATCCTCTCATATTGTCGAATTATCAAGGGCACTTTTTTGTGTGTTAAATAATGACATTTTTTAAACTAGCGTGTTGAACAAGCAACCTCAACACAGATGTACTCCATATTTTGCTCACATTAGTGAATATAATATACATGTCAAATCATCACTCAGTCGGTTGTATTCCAATGACTCAATGTCTCAATCACTGTCCAACATTTGTCCAGTTCAGTAGGTTCCAGAGAGCAGTGCATTGACACAGCAGCACCAGTGATGTCTCTACAGTTACACTGGGCAGTTCAGTAGGTTCCAGAGAGCAGTGCGTTGACACAGCAGCACCAGTGATGTCTCTACAGTTACACTGGGCAGTTCAGTAGGTTCCAGAGAGCAGTGCATTGACACAGCAGCACCAGTGATGTCTCTATAGTTACACTGGGAAACATATCTCATCCTATAATAGCCCTGCACCCCAGAGACTGTGAGAAGTGGAGTGTGAAGTGGAGCTAGCTGCTAAACGAATGTTGAGCGAGGGCCATGTGGGACAGAACCTCACCATCGACATCTCAACAGCTTCCAAGTGCCCAGTTTCATACCCACTTCAGAAACATCCATGAAGAACATGAGTCACAGACTCCCAAAAGCTGAAGGAGAAAGACGTGACCTCAGCTATTCTGTGATGGCAACAGACTGCTGTGTTTCTGCATCACACTCTTTATATCTGGCCAGGTGTTTGTAGCCTAATCTGCTTCTGAACAAGTTGATCTAGATTGGAGATGATTTGATGACGTCCCAGGCCAGCATGTAAGCTTACATTTCCTCCTGGCTCGTCTATCATGATTAAGTCAAAGTGATGTCCTGCACTGATAGATAGGCCCATTTCTGATTTGCAATGTATAGATTTTAAAGTTGCTACATGCACTTTCCATCCATAATCCATGCATTTGTCCTTTAAAACACATTGTCCAAAACAAAAACTGAACAATTTATGACTAAATAACTAAATAATAATAATGATGATAATAATAATGATGATGATAATAACAATAATAACAATTATTATTGTTATTGTTATTATTATTATTATTATTATTATAACCATAATGATTATAACACATTTATTATGAAATCACTCTTACAGTAATATTTTTCCTGTGAATTATAAAGGGAATTGGGATATTGTTTAGGCCTCCAATGAAATGGAATTTGCAGTCATGCCTAACTGCTAAATTATGTACAGGATCTAATTAAAATTATGCTGCACTCATTAGAATTGGTCGTGAACAGCCAGTGAACAAATACTTCCTCTAATATATAGGCTGCACGTGTGCAGTAAAGATGAGGAGTGTAGTAGAGTACACTACGCTGCATTACGCTGTATAGCTCGGGGAGCAAAATTTCATTTGATGGCACTCCGCTCACATGCTCTGCTACACACACACAATATTCTTTGACCTTTGTGTTTCTGCACCACCCGGCTTCACATTAATACAGCAATATATATTTAGTATTTGCATAGCCCTTTCCAAAAACAAAGACACAAAGCACTTTAGATATGACAAAGTAACAACAGATAAAAGAGATACAAGATAATAATACATACATACATACATACATACATACATACATACATACATACATACATAAAAGAGAAGCAGAAACATACAGACAGGATGGGGCAGGTTCAACCACAGTCTAGTGTTGCAGCAGAGAGGTCATGGACCATGAGGATCCGCTTTTTGAAGGCCTATCAGTGTCACACTAATTTCTCCCAGAAACACAGATACACATATAACCATGATGCTGCCAGATGGTTTGTTTTCACATAACCACATGGGAACAAGTCGCTCGGAAAACCGTTTCAAAGGCAGGCACTTTCAAAAAAATAGCTTGCAGGTGATTGGATGAACCATCCGTCTATCACTGATGGGCTCGCTCTCGCTATAGCGTCACACCAAAGCCCGCCCGCAGCTGACTCATAGAGGCGCTGATTGGTGCGAACCACTGGTGGTTGGGATTCAAACCAATAGATATGGATTTGTCATGTGATCGTGATCTCATGACATCATGAATCCAATTGCCTCACAAGGCTAATATAATACTAGCACAAGTGTATAAGCATGAAGCACATGTCTCAGAAACTCATCATCATTTGACTTATAAATGTTCCAATTCAAAAGAATAACGAACAGCAATCAGTTCATCATTGATCGGATAAATCTGTGTCAACATGCATGTTGTGCCATGTTGTGGCAGTAGGCCACAGGACCCCAATCAACGAATGGTATTTTTGTCGATTAAATGCTAATTTTGCCTGCTCCATGAGCGAAATATGAAGAAACCAGGAGGTTAATTAAAAAATCAAACCAACGTCGCAGTAGGTTAATTGCTTGACTAATTATTAAGATATCATATAGTTATGCTCTTCGTGTACACTTGAGTTGAGAAGGACATTGGTTTTGTTTGCCTTCCTAGCCGAGCTAAAAAGTGACACCTGACAACTTAAATCACAAAGCGGCTGCAATATAGTGAAGACTGATCGGCTATACCCGTATACTGTGAGAATCAGAAGGTTCCCGGTTCGAGGCTGGTTCTTCCTGGCTGTATGTCAAAGTATCCTTGAGCAAGGCACTGAACCCCTAACTGCTCCCAACGAGCTGGTTGGCACCTTGTATGGGTGCTGCCGCGGTCGGTGTGTGTGAATGTGACCTGAGTGAATGGGTGAATATAGGCATTATCGTAAAGCGATTTGAGTGGATGTTAAGACTGGGAAAGTGCTATAAATGCAGTCGATTTAGCATAAATTGAGACAATGGAGTTTGGTATGGAAACTTAAGAAGTGATGAATCAAAACAGTGAAATAGAATTGAATAGAGAGAATAAATGTAGGTCTCAGCTGTGCACACTTTACTGATGTCACATCACATGTATGATTTACAGTGTTGGGTAGTTGTTACTCAAAAAATAAATATATTACACATTACTTTAAAAAAAGCAATGCCTTTACTCAATTACGCCCTGGAGAAAGTAATCAGTTACACTACTCATTACTTTTGCATTACTCCGCAACATTGCCTGCCTGCATTGTCGCCTAATTGCCAGTTAACAATATAACATGAAACCTTAGAAACAAATCCCAATAAGGACATACACAAGATCTGACTCCTCCCTCGTCCCTCCAGCCCATCCAATCTAGTTGTTGTGTTGTGTACTCAAGTGCATGAAAAAGCACCACACGTTTGGTGTTTTTTCCCCATAATCCTGCAGATTCAAGCCTGATCCTGCAGATAATTGAAGAACTTATGTAATGTAAGTCATTCCATAAGTGTTTGAATATAAACTCTAACGTGATTACTGGATTTAGCGACTGTAATGCCTCGTTACAGACAAATGTAATGTGATTCAAGTAATGCGTTACCCCCCAACACTGATGATTTGTTGGTATTAACGCACAATCCAAAGTTAGCTCTTGCTACCAGATGGGACTGCAAAAGTGCAACATTGCCAAGTAGAGCTTTAATGTTAGCATCCAAAACCTTATCGTCTAACCACTACTCTCCTTTAATATCTAATGATTTGATGACTCGTCTGTTTTATTCCGCTGCCTTGTAAAGCACTTTGTAACACGGGTTTTGAAAAGTGCTCTATAAATTATTTGCAAACCCTGGCAAACTAATTATACAACAAAGCAGATAAGATGTGATTTGAATCATTTTATTTTCTATTTCTAACCCTAAACCCAGCCATTTTTCAATTCCATCCTCATGCACACAGACAAGAAACAAATAGGGGGTCCCTGTGATTTGGTGCAATGTGTGTGTGTTGATGAGTGAGCAGCTGCATTGGAACCACTGTTAGGGCTTTCACACCGGCAGGGCTCCGTGCCGGTTCCGGTTCCCGAACCCAAATTTGAACCGGCCGGTGCGTTCAGACCGAAAAAAAAATTGGTTCGGAACCTGAAAAGTTGGTTCTCAGCGGAACCAAAAAATAGTTGTTTTTTCCTTGGGAACCGTGACATCATCAGTGGGCGTGTCTCATTCTAGGCTGTGAAAACGAGCAGGAAGGAGAAGAAGGCAGTGACAACACAGAGAAAAATAATTTGCAGTGGTCTCCTGAGGAAACCAAATGTTTAGTGGCGATTTGGGCATCTACCGAAACTCAAGAAAAGCTAGAAAGCAGTACAAGAAAGAGCAAATTGTATGCTGAACTTGCGGAAGAGATGGGCCAAGGCTGGGTTCACTCGAACGCCAGATCAAATAATTAATAAACTTAATAAACTGAAGGAGGACTACCGAATAACGTCCTCCCACTTTGGTTCCGCTTAAACTGGTGTGAACACGGGCTGGTTCGCCAGAAAGCACCAAGGTTCTGAGACTCCAGAACGGAGCCAGAGCCAGAATCAGAACCGTGTCTGTCTGAAAGCGGTATGTGTGTTCGGATCCCTGCCCACAGTTACCTTGACTGTAGTATCTGAGCTGGTGCTGAGAGCAGTATAGCGTGCGATTCTGGGCATCGAACGGGCGATGTTTCGGTCACGACGAGCCTGACTCTCTCGTTAAGCCCCTGCTGTTGTCCCCAGTCTGTGCTGCGTCCATTTAGTGCACAGGACAATGGTCACAGACAAAACATATAGCTTCAATGTACAGCACAATATATCATCATACATGATCATTATATCGCAATATCATCATACATCATCATTATTATCTGCATGGCGTCCACACTGCGCCTCAACATTTTCCTACATCAGAAAACAGTTTAACCTTGAGAGACTTCTTGTCTATCATTTAACACACACACACACATGCACGCGCACACACGCACGCACGCACACACACACACACACACACACACACACACACACACACACACACACACACACACACACACACACACACACGTGAGCACATATAGACATGCATTCATCATCAATCATACACATCTAACCGGTCCGTCAAAAGCTGAAGCTTGTAATAGAATGACTATTACACACACACACATATACAAACATGAGTAATAGACCCGTACAATGACCTGTGTGTGTGTGTGTGTGTGTGTGTGTGTGTGTGTGTGTGTGTGCGTGCGTGCGTGTGCGACTG
Organism: Poromitra crassiceps; assembly: GCF_964638095.1. Lineage (NCBI taxonomy): Eukaryota > Metazoa > Chordata > Actinopteri > Beryciformes > Melamphaidae > Poromitra > Poromitra crassiceps. The sequence goes on along the minus strand of NC_139633.1, from coordinate 2,613,795 downwards.
AGATAATGTACGTGTGTCGTGCATTTATGTCCTTGTGTGACACACTAGTGTGTGTGTGTGGGTGTGTGTGTGTGCATGACAGAGAGATGCTAACCCACCATGATTCTGACAGACGGGCAAGCTGATTTTATCGCCAGTCAGGCTATCAAGCAGCTTTGGCAAATGTACGTGCGCGCATTCACACACACACACACACACACACACACACACACACACACACACACACACACACACACACACACACACCCCTGATGGTATCACAACTTAGCCTAGCAACCTTGATAGACACAGTACTGCTAAACACACACCAGAGAGAGAAAGAGAGATGTGAACTATATGGTATTGGCGTTTAGTATTAATATAATATTACACTAAATAGGCTGTTTTCTTGACAAAAACTTCAGTAACCTCAGTCTATAGCTTCAAAAACCCATCAGTTGAACCCTACTGTGACAAAAAAAAAATCTCTTTGGATCAAGTTTTTTAGATTTTTGCCTCCTGTCCCATTTTCTCCACAATTGGCCAATTGGCCCTGCTGTCCCAGTCATTGCAATCGTTGCGCCACCTGGTGGAGAGTTGTAGGCTAGCACATGCATCCTCCGATACATGTGCTAGCTGATTCTCTTCACCTGACAGCGAGGAGTTTCACCCACCGGCAGGACGTAGAGCATGAGAGGATCATGCTATTCCCCCCCAGTTCCGCTCCCCCCAGAACAGGCGCTCCGACAGACCAGAGGAGGCGCTAGTGCAGCGACCAGGACTCATACTTCACCGGCTTCCCGCCTGCAGACACGACCATTGTGTCTGTAGCAGCTCCTGACCAAGCTGAACCTGGGTTTCCACGGTGGTACAGTGTGTGAGTGCTTTACCTCTACACTCAGACGTCCATGACAAAAATTCTCTCTCTCTCTCTCTGTCTCTCTGTGTGTCTCTCTCTCTCTCTGTATCTCTCTGTCTCTCTGTGTGTCTCTCTGTCTCTCTGTGTGTCTCTCTCTCTGTATCTCTCTCTCTCTCTCTCTGTCTCTCTGTGTCTCTCTCTCTCTCTGTCTTTCTCTGTCTCTCTCTCTTTCTCCCTCTCTCTGTCTCTCTCTCTGTATCTCTCTCTGTCTCTCTGTCTCTCTGTCTCTCTGTGTCTCTCTCTCTCTGTCTCTCTCTCTCTCTCTATGTCTGTCTCTCTCTCAATCTCTGTCTCTCTCTCTCTCCATCTCTCTGTCTCTCTCTGTCTCTGTCTCTCTCTCTCTCTGTCTGTCTCTCTGTCTCTGTCTCTCTCTCTCTCTGTCTCTCTCTTTCTCCCTCTCTCTCCCTCTCGCTCTCTCTCTCTCTCTCTGTCTCTCTCTCTCCCTCTCTCTCTCTGTCTGTCTCTCTGTGTCTCTCTCTCTCTCTCTCTCTCTCTCTCCCTCTCTCTCTCCAACAAGCTGGACTTTACAGTGTCACATCTCCCACTGACCCCATAAACCTGTTGGAAAGAATCAGAATCGTGTTAAAATTGAACTTGAAAGAGACAGAAGGCTCCTGGGAAATAACGGAGCCTCGGTCGCCACGGTGATGCTCGCAGAAAAGATGACAAATCCTCGCTGGCTGTCCCAGCTGTCTTTATTGACGGTATAATGAATGAGATCTGGCAGGTCAGATAAATGTTTGACTCTCTCAGGAGCTGGAACTTCCCCTGTAGGCCGGACGTGATATTAAAGGAAAAGCATGGGTCAGTGAAGCGGTGATATTTGTGAATTATTGAATGACTCCAAGATGTGAAGTTGAATTATTATCGGCCTGCAACATCTTTAGAATACTTGATATATTCTGCTGTCCCGTTACTGGTCCCCATGTACCGCTCTTGGCACCAATTCAAATGTTTCTCTCATTTACTGATTACTCAATTCAGTTTTACCGTATTTTTGATTTTTGATTTGTATGTGTGAATTGTATGTCGCCTCCTGGTACGCGATGTTGTCATCACTAAACAAATTTTTCTCTTCGGCCGGAAAATAAAAGTCACGAGAAAATGAGTTTAATGAGAAGGAAAAGCCTTTTTTTGGACAGACACAAATATCTCTATATAATAGAATCTCCTACAAAGGCATTTTTTTTCAGTGTGAGTTTAATCATCTGCCTACTGTATCAACACAAACTTATGCAAGTATATAATGCTATTAATATGAAATGCTGTCCTCAAATGTGTCTATAAAATGATATAGCCTACAAGAAGGCATATTCAAGTATTTTGCTATAACTGTGCCTTTCTTTGTTGAAAGTTGACTGAGCATGTTCTTTTTCAGCAATAATGTGCCTTGCTCAAGGGTTCCTCAACGATGGTTGATCAGGGAGTTCGGTATAAATATATATATATATATATATATATATATATATATATATATATAGTAGGGGTGGGGGAAAAAATCGATTCACCTAAGTATCGCGATTTTTAATGTCACGATTTTTTGGATCGATCTTTTATTCCAGAATCGATATTCGCAAAAAAAAAAAAAAAAAAAATTTTTTTTTTTGGGTGCTTGCAGTCAGGCCACTCACTGAACAGCAGGTCAGGCGCCGCCTACTGGTTTACTAGTGGTTTTATTACTTTATTAGTTAGTCTGAAGTAATAATTACACTTCAGGGTTAAAGTGGGTGCATCTCATTGTAAAATTGGACTTAAAACGGCCCAAATCTGGCTTCAAACGGCCCAAATTGGGCTTCAAACAGCCCAAATTTCACGCGCGTCTGCCCATATCGGCCTGGCCAGCTTGGTATCTAATGACCGGCCTGAATTATGATCCCAGTCCGCCCCTGTTTTTAACTATATCGCCCAGCCCTACTCATGATATATAATATACAGTCTCTAGTGTATGATTCAACTTTTCCCATGTTCTAATCTAGTGTAAAAAAGCAAACAAACTGAAAAAAGAAAAGGAAAAAAAAAAAAAAAATCGCAATAAATCGTAATATCGAATCGCAATACTTAAGAATCGCAATATAAATCGAATCGGCACCCAAGAATCGTGATAGTATCGAATCGGGAGATAAGTGAATCGCCACAGCCCTAATATATAGATATATATAGTATATATATTACTGTAAATCTTATGGTTTATTATTCCATTCCCACACATTGTCCTTAGATCAAAGTCAGTCTTTGAACATAGCTCACCTTAAAGGACCAAGGACAGATAGATGTTACATCAGATCCTCTGTGTTGGTAAAATATGTGTAAAGCTGCAAGATGAAGTCGAGGCATTTAAAGTCAAGCGATATTACACAAGACACTATATCCTGCTGTGAAGATCTACTCCAAGACTATGAATGAGGCTCTCTGAGAGACGGCTTGAATCTTAAGTAACCGGCCCGGTGGAGAGAGAGGGCCACACGCTGTTTGAAGAGCAGGTGGAGAGAGAGGGCCACACGCTGTTTGAAGAGCAGGTGGAGAGAGAGGGCCACACGCTGTTTGAAGAGCAGGTGGAGAGAGAGGGCCACACGCTGTTTGAAGAGCAGGTGGAGAGAGAGGGCCACACGCTGTTTGAAGGCCCGGTGGAGAGAGAGAGGGTCACACGCTGTTTGAAGGCCCGGTGGAGAGAGAGGGCCACACGCTGTTTGAAGGCCCGGTGGAGAGAGAGAGGGCCACACGCTGTTTGAAGAGCAGGTGGAAAAAGAGGGCCACACGCTGTTTGAAGAGCAGGTGGAAAAAGAGGGCCACACGCTGTTTGAAGAGCAGGTGGAGAGAGAGAGGGCCACACGCTGTTTGAAGGCCCGGTGGAGAGAGAGGGCCACACGCTGTTTGAAGAGCAGGTGGAGAGAGAGAGGGTCACACGCTGTTTGAAGGCCCGGTGGAGAGAGAGGGCCACACGCTGTTTGAAGGCCCGGTGGAGAGAGAGAGGGCCACACGCTGTTTGAAGGCCCGGTGGAGAGAGAGGGCCACACGCTGTTTGAAGAGCAGGTGGAGAGAGAGGGCCACACGCTGTTTGAAGGCCCGGTGGAGAGAGAGGGCCACACGCTGTTTGAAGAGCAGGTGGAGAGAGAGGGCCACACGCTGTTTGAAGAGCAGGTGGAGAGAGAGGGCCACACGCTGTTTGAAGAGCAGGTGGAGAGAGAGAGGGCCACACGCTGTTTGAAGGCCCGGTGGAGAGAGAGGGCCACACGCTGTTTGAAGAGCAGGTGGAGAGAGAGGGCCACACGCTGTTTTGAAGAGCAGGTGGAGAGAGAGGGCCACACGCTGTTTGAAGAGCAGGTGGAGAGAGAGAGGGCCACACGCTGTTTGAAGGCCCGGTGGAGAGAGAGAGGGCCACACGCTGTTTGAAGAGCAGGTGGAGAGAGAGGGCCACACGCTGTTTGAAGGCCCGGTGGAGAGAGAGGGCCACACGCTGTTTGAAGAGCAGGTGGAGAGAGAGGGCCACACGCTGTTTGAAGAGCAGGTGGAGAGAGAGAGGGCCACACGCTGTTTGAAGGCCCGGTGGAGAGAGAGGGCCACACGCTGTTTGAAGAGCAGGTGGAGAGAGAGGGCCACACGCTGTTTGAAGAGCAGGTGGAGAGAGAGGGCCACACGCTGTTTGAAGGCCCGGTGGAGAGAGAGGGCCACACGCTGTTTGAAGAGCAGGTGGAGAGAGAGGGCCACACGCTGTTTGAAGAGCAGGTGGAGAGAGAGAGGGCCACACGCTGTTTGAAGAGCAGGTGGAGAGAGAGAGGGCCACACGCTGTTTGAAGGCCCGGTGGAGAGAGAGGGCCACACGCTGTTTGAAGAGCAGGTGGAGAGAGAGGGCCACACGCTGTTTGAAGAGCAGGTGGAGAGAGAGAGGGCCACACGCTGTTTGAAGGCCCGGTGGAGAGAGAGGGCACACGCTGTTTGAAGAGCAGGTGGAGAGAGAGGGCCACACGCTGTTTGAAGAGCAGGTGGAGAGAGAGGGCCACACGCTGTTTGAAGGCCCGGTGGAGAGAGAGGGCACACGCTGTTTGAAGAGCAGGTGGAGAGAGAGGGCCACACGCTGTTTGAAGAGCAGGTGGAGAGAGAGAGGGCCACACGCTGTTTGAAGGCCCGGTGGAGAGAGAGGGCCACACACTGTTTGAAGGCCCGGTGGAGAGAGAGAGGGCCACACGCTGTTTGAAGGCCCGGTGGAGAGAGAGAGGGCCACACGCTGTTTGAAGAGCAGGTGGAGAGAGAGGGCCACACGCTGTTTGAAGAGCAGGGGAGAGAGAGGGCCACACGCTGTTTGAAGAGCAGGTGGAGGAGAGAGAGGGCCACACGCTGTTTGAAGGCCCGGTGGAGAGAGAGAGGGCCACACGCTGTTTGAAGGCCCGGTGGAGAGAGAGGGCCACACGCTGTTGAAGGCCCGGTGGAGAGAGAGGGCCACCGTGGCGGTGGAAGGCCCGGTGGGAGGGGAGAGAGGGCCACACGCTGTTTGAAGAGCAGGTGGGAGGTGTGAGAGGGCCACACGCTGTTTGAAGGCCCGGTGGAGAGAGAGGGCCACACGCTGTTTGAAGAGCAGGTGGAGAGAGAGGGCCACACGCTGTTTGAAGAGCAGGTGGAGAGAGAGGGCCACACGCTGTTTGAAGAGCAGGTGGAGAGAGAGGGCACACGCTGTTTGAAGAGGGTGGAAGGGCCCGGTTGAAGAGAGGTGGAGAGAGAGGGCCACACGCTGTTTGAAGAGCAGGTGGAGAGAGAGGGGCCGACACGCTGTTTGAGAGAGGGGCAGGTGAGGCAGGTGGAGAGAGAGGGCCCACGCTGTTGAGAGCAGGTGGGAGTGAGAGAGGGCCACACGCTGTTTGAAGAGCAGGTGGAGAGAGAGGGCCACTAGCGAGGGGGGTTGAAGAGCAGGTGGAGTGAGAGGCCACACGCTGTTTGAAGGCCCGGTGGAGAGAGAGGGCCACACGCTGTTTGAGAGCAGTGTGGAGAGAGAGAGGGCCACAAGACGCTGTTTTGAAGGCCGGTGGAGAGAGAGGGCCACACGCTGTTTGAAGAGCAGGTGGAGAGAGAGGGCCACACACGCTGTTGAAGAGCAGGGTGAGAGGAGGAGGGCACACGCTGTTTGAAGAGCAGGTGGAGAGAGAGAGGGGCCACTCTGCTGTTTGAAGAGGCAGGGGGGTGTGAGAGAGAGGGCACACGTGTTTGAAGGCCAGGTGGAGAGAGAGGGCCCACACGCTGTTTGAAGAGCAGGTGGAGAGAGAGGGCCACACGCTGTTTGAAGAGCAGGTGGAGAGAGAGGGCCACACGCTGTTTGAAGAGCAGGTGGAGAGAGAGAGGGCCACACGCTGTTTGAAGAGCAGGTGGAGAGAGAGGGCCACACGCTGTTTGAAGAGCAGGTGGAGAGAGAGGGCCACACGCTGTTTGAAGAGCAGGTGGAGAGAGAGGGCCACACGCTGTTTGAAGGCGCCGGTGGAGAGAGAGGGCCACACGCTGTTTGAAGGCCCGGTGGAGAGAGAGGGCCACACGCTGTTTGAAGGCCCGGTGGAGAGAGAGAGGGCCACACGCTGTTTGAAGAGCAGGTGGAGAGAGAGAGGGCCACACGCTGTTTGAAGAGCAGGTGGAGAGAGAGGGGCCACACGCTGTTTGAAGAGCAGGTGGAGAGAGAGGGCCACACGCTGTTTGAAGAGCAGGTGGAGAGAGAGAGGGCCACACGCTGTTTGAAGGCCCGGTGGAGAGAGAGGGCCACACGCTGTTTGAAGAGCAGGTGGAGAGAGAGGGCCACACGCTGTTTGAAGGCCCGGTGGAGAGAGAGGGCCACACGCTGTTTGAAGGCCCGGTGGAGAGAGAGGGCCACACGCTGTTTGAAGAGCAGGTGGAGAGAGAGGGCCACACGCTGTTTGAAGGCCCGGTGGAGAGAGAGGGCCACACGCTGTTTGAAGAGCAGGTGGAGAGAGAGGGCCACACGCTGTTTGAAGGCCCGGTGGAGAGAGAGGGCCACACGCTGTTTGAAGAGCAGGTGGAGAGAGAGGGCCACACGCTGTTTGAAGGCCCGGTGGAGAGAGAGGGGCCACACGCTGTTTGAAGAGCAGGTGGAGAGAGAGGGCCACACGCTGTTTGAAGGCCCGGTGGAGAGAGAGGGCCACACGCTGTTTGAAGGCCGGTGGAGAGAGAGGCCACACGCTGTTGAAGAGCAGGTGGAGAGAGAGGGCCACACGCTGTTTGAAGGCCCGGGTGGAGAGAGAGGGCCACACGCTGTTTGAAGAGCAGGTGGAGAGAGAGAGGGCCACACGCTGTTTGAAGAGCAGGTGGAGAGAGAGGGCCACACGCTGTTTGAAGGCCCGGTGGAGAGAGAGGGCCACACGCTGTTTGAAGAGCAGGTGGAGAGAGAGGGCCACACGCTGTTTGAAGGCCCGGTGGAGAGAGAGAGGGCCACACGCTGTTTGAAGAGCAGGTGGAGAGAGAGAGGGCCACACGCTGTTTGAAGGCCGGTGGAGAGAGAGGGCCACACGCTGTTTGAAGAGCAGGTGGAGAGAGAGGGCCACACGCTGTTTGAAGGAGCAGGTGGAGAGAGAGGGGCCACACGCTGTTTGAAGAGCAGGTGGAGAGAGAGGGCCACACGCTGTTTGAAGGCCGGTGGAGAGAGAGGGCCACACGCTGTTTGAAGAGCAGGTGGAGAGAGAGGGCCACACGCTGTTTGAAGAGCCAGGTTGGAGAGAGAGAGGGCCACACGCTGTTTGAAGAGCAGGTGGAGAGAGAGGGCCACACGCTGTTTGAAGGCCGGTGGAGAGGAGAGGGCCACACGCTGTTTGAAGAGCAGGTGGGAGAGAGAGAGGGCCACACGCTGTTTGAAGGCCCGGTGGAGAGAGAGGGCCACACGCTGTTTGAAGAGCAGGTGGAGAGAGAGGGCCACACGCTGTTTGAAGGCCCGGTGGAGAGAGAGGGCCACACGCTGTTTGAAGAGCAGGTGGAGAGAGAGGGCCACACGCTGTTTGAAGGCCGGTGGAGAGAGAGGGCCACACGCTGTTTGAAGAGCAGGTGGAGAGAGAGGGCCACACGCTGTTTGAAGGCCCGGTGGAGAGAGAGGGCCACACGCTGTTTGAAGAGCAGGTGGAGAGAGAGGGCCACACGCTGTTTGAAGAGCAGGTGGAGAGAGAGGGCCACACGCTGTTTGAAGAGCAGGTGGAGAGAGAGGGCCACACGCTGTTTGAAGGCCCGGTGGAGAGAGAGGGCCACACGCTGTTTGAAGAGCAGGTGGAGAGAGAGGGCCACACGCTGTTTGAAGAGCAGGTGGAGAGAGAGGGCCACACGCTGTTTGAAGAGCAGGTGGAGAGAGAGGGCCACACGCTGTTTGAAGAGCAGGTGGAGAGAGAGGGCCACACGCTGTTTGAAGAGCAGGTGGAGAGAGAGGGCCACACGCTGTTTGAAGAGCAGGTGGAGAGAGAGAGGGCCACACGCTGTTTGAAGGCCCGGTGGAGAGAGAGGGCCACACGCTGTTTGAAGAGCAGGTGGAGAGAGAGGGCCACACGCTGTTTGAAGAGCAGGTGGAGAGAGAGGGCCACACGCTGTTGAAGAGCAGGTGGAGAGAGAGGGCCACACGCTGTTTGAAGGCCCGGTGGAGAGAGAGGGCCACACGCTGTTTGAAGAGCAGGTGGAGAGAGAGGGCCACACCTGTTAGAGAGGGCCACGCTGTTGAAGCCGGTGGAGAGAGAGGGCCACACGCTGTTTGAAGAGCAGGTGGAGAGAGAGGGCCACACGCTGTTTGAAGAGCCCGGTGGAGAGAGAGGGCCACACGCTGTTTGAAGAGCAGGTGGAGAGAGAGGGCCACACGCTGTTTGAAGAGCAGGTGGAGAGGAGAGAGGGCCACACGCTGTTTGAAGAGCAGGTGGAGAGAGAGGGCCACACGCTGTTTGAAGGCCCGGTGGAGAGAGAGGGCCACACGCTGTTTGAAGAGCAGGTGGAGAGAGACGGGCCACACGCTGTTTGAAGAGCAGGTGGCAGAGAGAGGGCCACACGCTGTTTGAAGAGCAGGTGGAGAGAGAGGGCCACACGCTGTTTGAAGAGCAGGTGGAGAGAGAGGGCCACACGCTGTTTGAAGAGCAGGTGGAGAGAGAGGGCCACACGCTGTTTGAAGAGCAGGTGGAGAGAGAGAGGGCCACACGCTGTTTGAAGGCCCGGTGGAGAGAGAGGGCCACACGCTGTTTGAAGAGCAGGTGGAGAGAGAGAGGGCCACACGCTGTTTGAAGAGCAGGTGGAGAGAGAGGGCCACACGCTGTTTGAAGAGCAGGTGGAGAGAGAGAGGGCCACACGCTGTTTGAAGAGGCCGGTGGAGAGAGAGAGGGCCACACGCTGTTTGAAGAGCCGGTGGAGAGAGAGAGGGCCACACGCTGTTTGAAGGCCCGGTGGGAGAGAGAGGGCCACACGCTGTTTGAAGAGCAGGTGGAGAGAGAGAGGGCCCACACGCTGTTTTGAAGAGCAGGTGGAGAGAGAGGGCCACACGCTGTTTGAAGAGCAGGTGGAGAGAGAGGGCCACACGCTGTTTGAAGAGCAGGTGGGAGAGAGAGGGCCACACGCTGTTTGAAGAGCCCGGTGGAGAGAGAGAGGGCCACACGCTGTTTGAAGGCCCGGTGGAGAGAGAGGGCCACACGCTGTTTGAAGAGCAGGTGGAGAGAGAGGGCCACACGCTGTTTGAGAGCCCGGTGGAGAGAGAGGGCCACACGCTGTTTGAAGAGCAGGTGGAGAGAGAGGGCCACACGCTGTTTGAAGAGCAGGTGGAGAGAGAGGGCCACACGCTGTTTGAAGAGCAGGTGGAGAGAGAGAGGGCCACACGCTGTTTGAAGGCCCGGTGGAGAGAGAGGGCCCACACGCTGTTTGAAGAGCAGGTGGAGAGAGAGGGCCACACGCTGTTTGAAGAGCAGGTGGAGAGAGAGGGCCACACGCTGTTTGAAGAGCAGGTGGAGAGAGAGAGGGCCACACGCTGTTTGAAGGCCCGGTGGGAGAGAGAGGGCCACACGCTGTTTGAAGAGCAGGTGGAGAGAGAGGGCCACACGCTGTTTGAAGGCCCGGTGGAGAGAGAGGGCCACACGCTGTTTGAAGAGCCAGGTGGAGAGAGAGAGGGCCACACGCTGTTTGAAGAGCAGGTGGAGAGAGAGAGGGCCACACGCTGTTTGAAGGCCAGGTGGAGAGAGAGGGCCACACGCTGTTTGAAGAGCAGGTGGAGAGAGAGGGCCACACGCTGTTTGAAGAGCAGGTGGAGAGAGAGGGCCACACGCTGTTTGAAGGCCCGGTGGAGAGAGAGGGCCACACGCTGTTTGAAGAGCAGGTGGAGAGAGAGGGGCCACACGCTGTTTGAAGAGCAGGTGGAGAGAGAGAGGGCCACACGCTGTTTGAAGAGCAGGTGGAGAGAGAGGGCCACACGCTGTTTGAAGGCCCGGTGGAGAGAGAGGGCCACACGCTGTTTGAAGAGCAGGTGGAGAGAGAGGGCCACACGCTGTTTGAAGAGCAGGTGGAGAGAGAGAGGGCCACACGCTGTTTGAAGGCCCGGTGGAGAGAGAGGGCCACACGCTGTTTGAAGAGCAGGTGGGAGAGAGAGGGCCACACGCTGTTTGAAGAGCAGGTGGAGAGAGAGGGCCACACGCTGTTTGAAGGCCCGGTGGAGAGAGAGGGCCACACGCTGTTTGAAGAGCAGGTGGAGAGAGAGGGCCACACGCTGTTTGAAGAGCAGGTGGAGAGAGAGAGGGCCACACGCTGTTTGAAGGCCGGTGGAGAGAGAGGGCCACACACTGTTTGAAGGCCCGGTGGAGAGAGAGAGGGCCACACGCTGTTTGAAGGCCCGGTGGAGAGAGAGAGGGCCACACGCTGTTTGAAGAGCAGGTGGAGAGAGAGGGCCACACGCTGTTTGAAGAGCAGGTGGAGAGAGAGGGCCACACGCTGTTTGAAGAGCAGGTGGAGAGAGAGGGCCACACGCTGTTTGAAGGCCCGGTGGAGAGAGAGGGCCACACGCTGTTTGAAGGCCCGGTGGAGAGAGAGGGCCACACGCTGTTTGAAGGCCCGGTGGAGAGAGAGGGCCACACGCTGTTTGAAGGCCCGGTGGAGAGAGAGGGCCACACGCTGTTTGAAGAGCAGGTGGAGAGAGAGGGCCACACGCTGTTTGAAGGCCCGGTGGAGAGAGAGGGCCACACGCTGTTTGAAGAGCAGGTGGAGAGAGAGGGCCACACGCTGTTTGAAGGCCCGGTGGAGAGAGAGGGCCACACGCTGTTTGAAGAGCAGGTGGAGAGAGAGGGCCACACGCTGTTTGAAGGCCCGGTGGAGAGAGAGGGCCACACGCTGTTTGAAGAGCAGGTGGAGAGAGAGGGCCACACGCTGTTTGAAGAGCAGGTGGAGAGAGAGAGGGCCACACGCTGTTTGAAGAGCAGGTGGAGAGAGAGGGCCACACGCTGTTTGAAGGCCCGGTGGAGAGAGAGGGCCACACGCTGTTTGAAGAGCAGGTGGAGAGAGAGGGCCACACGCTGTTTGAAGAGCAGGTGGAGAGAGAGGGCCACACGCTGTTTGAAGAGCAGGTGGAGAGAGAGGGCCACACGCTGTTTGAAGAGCAGGTGGAGAGAGAGGGCCACACGCTGTTTGAAGAGCAGGTGGAGAGAGAGGGCCACACGCTGTTTGAAGAGCAGGTGGAGAGAGAGAGGGCCACACGCTGTTTGAAGGCCCGGTGGAGAGAGAGGGCCACACGCTGTTTGAAGAGCAGGTGGAGAGAGAGGGCCACACGCTGTTTGAAGAGCAGGTGGAGAGAGAGGGCCACACGCTGTTTGAAGAGCAGGTGGAGAGAGAGGGCCACACGCTGTTTGAAGGCCCGGTGGAGAGAGAGAGGGCCACACGCTGTTTGAAGAGCAGGTGGAGAGAGAGAGGGCCACACGCTGTTTGAAGGCCCGGTGGAGAGAGAGGGCCACACGCTGTTTGAAGAGCAGGTGGAGAGAGAGAGGGCCACACGCTGTTTGAAGAGCAGGTGGAGAGAGAGGGCCACACGCTGTTTGAAGAGCAGGTGGAGAGAGAGGGCCACACGCTGTTTGAAGAGCAGGTGGAGAGAGAGGGCCACACGCTGTTTGAAGGCCCGGTGGAGAGAGAGGGCCACACGCTGTTTGAAGGCCCGGTGGAGAGAGAGGGCCACACACTGTTTGAAGGCCCGGTGGAGAGAGAGAGGGCCACACGCTGTTTGAAGGCCCGGTGGAGAGAGAGAGGGCCACACGCTGTTTGAAGAGCAGGTGGAGAGAGAGGGCCACACGCTGTTTGAAGAGCAGGTGGAGAGAGAGGGCCACACGCTGTTTGAAGAGCAGGTGGAGAGAGAGAGGGCCACACGCTGTTTGAAGGCCCGGTGGAGAGAGAGAGGGCCACACGCTGTTTGAAGGCCCGGTGGAGAGAGAGGGCCACACGCTGTTTGAAGGCCCGGTGGAGAGAGAGGGCCACACGCTGTTTGAAGAGCAGGTGGAGAGAGAGGGCCACACGCTGTTTGAAGGCCCGGTGGAGAGAGAGGGCCACACGCTGTTTGAAGAGCAGGTGGAGAGAGAGGGCCACACGCTGTTTGAAGGCCCGGTGGAGAGAGAGGGCCACACGCTGTTTGAAGAGCAGGTGGAGAGAGAGGGCCACACGCTGTTTGAAGGCCCGGTGGAGAGAGAGGGCCACACGCTGTTTGAAGAGCAGGTGGAGAGAGAGAGGGCCACACGCTGTTTGAAGGCCCGGTGGAGAGAGAGGGCCACACGCTGTTTGAAGGCCCGGTGGAGAGAGAGAGGGCCACACGCTGTTTGAAGAGCAGGTGGAGAGAGAGGGCCACACGCTGTTTGAAGGCCCGGTGGAGAGAGAGGGCCACACGCTGTTTGAAGGCCCGGTGGAGAGAGAGAGGGCCACACGCTGTTTGAAGAGCAGGTGGAGAGAGAGGGCCACACGCTGTTTGAAGGCCCGGTGGAGAGAGAGGGCCACACGCTGTTTGAAGAGCAGGTGGAGAGAGAGGGCCACACGCTGTTTGAAGGCCCGGTGGAGAGAGAGGGCCACACGCTGTTTGAAGAGCAGGTGGAGAGAGAGGGCCACACGCTGTTTGAAGGCCCGGTGGAGAGAGAGGGCCACACGCTGTTTGAAGAGCAGGTGGAGAGAGAGGGCCACACGCTGTTTGAAGGCCCGGTGGAGAGAGAGGGCCACACGCTGTTTGAAGAGCAGGTGGAGAGAGAGGGCCACACGCTGTTTGAAGAGCAGGTGGAGAGAGAGAGGGCCACACGCTGTTTGAAGAGCAGGTGGAGAGAGAGAGGGCCACACGCTGTTTGAAGAGCAGGTGGAGAGAGAGAGGGCCACACGCTGTTTGAAGGCCCGGTGGAGAGAGAGGGCCACACGCTGTTTGAAGGCCCGGTGGAGAGAGAGGGCCACACACTGTTTGAAGAGCAGGTGGAGAGAGAGGGCCACACGCTGTTTGAAGGCCCGGTGGAGAGAGAGGGCCACACGCTGTTTGAAGAGCAGGTGGAGAGAGAGGGCCACACGCTGTTTGAAGGCCCGGTGGAGAGAGAGGGCCACACGCTGTTTGAAGAGCAGGTGGAGAGAGAGGGCCACACGCTGTTTGAAGGCCCGGTGGAGAGAGAGGGCCACACGCTGTTTGAAGAGCAGGTGGAGAGAGAGGGCCACACGCTGTTTGAAGGCCCGGTGGAGAGAGAGGGCCACACGCTGTTTGAAGAGCAGGTGGAGAGAGAGGGCCACACGCTGTTTGAAGAGCAGGTGGAGAGAGAGAGGGCCACACGCTGTTTGAAGAGCAGGTGGAGAGAGAGGGCCACACGCTGTTTGAAGGCCCGGTGGAGAGAGAGGGCCACACGCTGTTTGAAGAGCAGGTGGAGAGAGAGGGCCACACGCTGTTTGAAGAGCAGGTGGAGAGAGAGGGCCACACGCTGTTTGAAGAGCAGGTGGAGAGAGAGGGCCACACGCTGTTTGAAGAGCAGGTGGAGAGAGAGGGCCACACGCTGTTTGAAGAGCAGGTGGAGAGAGAGGGCCACACGCTGTTTGAAGAGCAGGTGGAGAGAGAGAGGGCCACACGCTGTTTGAAGGCCCGGTGGAGAGAGAGGGCCACACGCTGTTTGAAGAGCAGGTGGAGAGAGAGGGCCACACGCTGTTTGAAGAGCAGGTGGAGAGAGAGGGCCACACGCTGTTTGAAGAGCAGGTGGAGAGAGAGGGCCACACGCTGTTTGAAGGCCCGGTGGAGAGAGAGGGCCACACGCTGTTTGAAGAGCAGGTGGAGAGAGAGGGCCACACGCTGTTTGAAGGCCCGGTGGAGAGAGAGGGCCACACGCTGTTTGAAGAGCAGGTGGAGAGAGAGGGCCACACGCTGTTTGAAGGCCCGGTGGAGAGAGAGGGCCACACGCTGTTTGAAGAGCAGGTGGAGAGAGAGGGCCACACGCTGTTTGAAGAGCAGGTGGAGAGAGAGAGGGCCACACGCTGTTTGAAGAGCAGGTGGAGAGAGAGGGCCACACGCTGTTTGAAGGCCCGGTGGAGAGAGAGGGCCACACGCTGTTTGAAGAGCAGGTGGAGAGAGAGGGCCACACGCTGTTTGAAGAGCAGGTGGAGAGAGAGGGCCACACGCTGTTTGAAGAGCAGGTGGAGAGAGAGAGGGCCACACGCTGTTTGAAGGCCCGGTGGAGAGAGAGGGCCACACGCTGTTTGAAGAGCAGGTGGAGAGAGAGGGCCACACGCTGTTTGAAGAGCAGGTGGAGAGAGAGGGCCACACGCTGTTTGAAGAGCAGGTGGAGAGAGAGAGGGCCACACGCTGTTTGAAGGCCCGGTGGAGAGAGAGGGCCACACGCTGTTTGAAGAGCAGGTGGAGAGAGAGGGCCACACGCTGTTTGAAGAGCAGGTGGAGAGAGAGGGCCACACGCTGTTTGAAGAGCAGGTGGAGAGAGAGAGGGCCACACGCTGTTTGAAGGCCCGGTGGAGAGAGAGAGGGCCACACGCTGTTTGAAGAGCAGGTGGAGAGAGAGAGGGCCACACGCTGTTTGAAGGCCCGGTGGAGAGAGAGGGCCACACGCTGTTTGAAGAGCAGGTGGAGAGAGAGAGGGCCACACGCTGTTTGAAGAGCAGGTGGAGAGAGAGGGCCACACGCTGTTTGAAGAGCAGGTGGAGAGAGAGGGCCACACGCTGTTTGAAGAGCAGGTGGAGAGAGAGGGCCACACGCTGTTTGAAGGCCCGGTGGAGAGAGAGGGCCACACGCTGTTTGAAGAGCAGGTGGAGAGAGAGGGCCACACGCTGTTTGAAGAGCAGGTGGAGAGAGAGAGGGCCACACGCTGTTTGAAGAGCAGGTGGAGAGAGAGGGCCACACGCTGTTTGAAGAGCAGGTGGAGAGAGAGGGCCACACGCTGTTTGAAGAGCAGGTGGAGAGAGAGGGCCACACGCTGTTTGAAGAGCAGGTGGAGAGAGAGGGCCACACGCTGTTTGAAGAGCAGGTGGAGAGAGAGGGCCACACGCTGTTTGAAGAGCAGGTGGAGAGAGAGGGCCACACGCTGTTTGAAGAGCAGGTGGAGAGAGAGGGCCACACGCTGTTTGAAGGCCCGGTGGAGAGAGAGAGGGCCACACGCTGTTTGAAGAGCAGGTGGAGAGAGAGGGCCACACGCTGTTTGAAGAGCAGGTGGAGAGAGAGGGCCACACGCTGTTTGAAGAGCAGGTGGAGAGAGAGAGGGCCACACGCTGTTTGAAGGCCCGGTGGAGAGAGAGAGGGCCACACGCTGTTTGAAGGCCCGGTGGAGAGAGAGAGGGCCACACGCTGTTTGAAGAGCAGGTGGAGAGAGAGGGCCACACGCTGTTTGAAGAGCAGGTGGAGAGAGAGGGCCACACGCTGTTTGAAGGCCCGGTGGAGAGAGAGAGGGCCACACGCTGTTTGAAGAGCAGGAGATCTACTTTAAGATCTGGAGTGGCTGTGGGGCTTTGTGGAGAGAGAGAGAGAGAGCTAGAGGAAGCCAGTGTTGGTGGAGATCAGTGGAACTGCATTACTTTCTTATACAGCAGCTTTGGACAATGCTAACCTTTCACTTCCCATATTTGAATCAACATCTGGTGGAAATTAACTTTTGTATTACTACTTACAAGGACAACTACAGTTACATTCATTGGCACGGTGGCTCAGTGGTAGAGCTGTCGCCTCACAGTCAGAAGGTCCTGAGTTCGATTCTCGCCTGGGACACTGTGGGCGCTGTGGTTGTGTTCCCCCCCATATCTTCAGTGCCTACTGCCCAGGTGGGGTATCTCGTCGTAAGGGCCTTTCTCTCTGTGTGGAGTTTGCATGTTCTCCCCGTGCTCCCCCAGGGGGTTCCTCCGTATATAACCCCCCCCACTAAAAACATGCAGAAGATCAGATCGTCATCGTCATCCGACCAGTGACGACAACATCCGAAGTTGGTCCCCGGGCGCTGTACGAGAAAGCGACCACTGCTCCTGGCCTGCCCCCCGGAGGAAAGGACATGCCTGGATGGGTTAAATGCAGAGGACACTTTTCACCGGCCACCGTCAGCATGTGTGTGTTGTGGCCGCATGCATGTGTTGTGGTGTTCGTGTGACAATAAAAGACGGGCTTGTCCGTTACGAGAGAGACGAGAGTTTTTATTTATATTCCCCCCATATGTTCTTTTATTCAGTTGTATGGGTCACCTTTCCCTGAAGAGGGTGTGGTTTGACAATGAATGAGTTCTACACCTGGAAGTACAGGTGTACGACGGATCACACAGGGGTCAACCTGTTGTGTTGACACTTCCTGTGACAGTACAGTACTATAGTGAGCAGGTAGAAAGAGACGGTGTTTTGAACAGGAAGTCATAACACAGCTGGGTCAAGTGGGCGGGGCTAGGTGAATAGAGCTCAACACCATTCATTTCCTCCAGAGACATTTAGATAACCTGGTTTAAGGCTGGAAACAAGCCCAGCCCTGACCTACTGAATCATGAGAGACTGATATCTACAACAGTGAACATACAACATTTCACTTGGAGCATCTATTCTAGAGAGTCATGCAACAACATTCTATTCTATTCTATTCTATTCTATAAGGTCTGGTGACACCAAATATTGTCTGCAAAGCAGCAAGCCATCCCTTCAACCGCCATCAAGACACACCCCTACTCTCTCTCTCCCTCTCTCTCACACACACACACACACACACACACCCTGTGGCTAGCTAATAGAGTGTGACCCCTGTCTGTCTTTCAGCCTTATCTCCTCTGGAGACTGTCTACTGGGACTGACTAGGCTGCTGTGTGTGTGTGTGTGTGTGTGTGTGTGTGTGTGTGTGTGTGTGTGTGTGTGTGTGTGTGTGTGTGTGTGTGTGTGTGTGTGTGTGTGTGTGTGAGGGAGAGAGAGAGAGAGAGAGAGAGAGAGATA
The DNA here is from genome assembly GCF_964638095.1 of Poromitra crassiceps. Classification (NCBI taxonomy): domain Eukaryota; kingdom Metazoa; phylum Chordata; class Actinopteri; order Beryciformes; family Melamphaidae; genus Poromitra; species Poromitra crassiceps. The sequence continues at coordinate 2,596,526 of NC_139633.1, read as the reverse complement.
TTGCTCTGTGTGTGTCCTGAGGCTTTCTCTTCTCCTCCCCTCTCCAATATTCTCCTCTCTTCTCTCCTCTCCTCTCCGCTCCTCCTCTGCCTGCAACTCGCTAAGCTCCCAAACTGTCATCCCCACACAAAAGCTATGGGATTCACTGACTACACACACACACACACACACACACACACACACACACACACACACACACACACACGGGGCTACCGAGTGCCAAGTTCACACCAGCCGTGCAAAACGACTCAACTAGTATTTGAGAAGCTGGCAGAGGAAGCTGGCAGCATGAACAGTCACAGCCTCTCTCAAGGCTGTTAAGTGCTTAATACTGAAACATGCCTAATTCGCCATCTTGGCTTTTTGTGTGTGTGTGTGTGAGCGGTGTGTGTGTGTGTGTGTGTGTGGTGTGGTGTGTGCGTGTGCGTGCGCGTGCATGTGTGGTGTGTGTGTGTGTGTGTGTGCGGTGTGTGTGTGCGTGCGCGCAGGATATATTTTTGCCTGATCTCATTATCTCACATTCTGTTTCATTCTGCCGATCAGTCTGGATTTACCGCCGTCAAAAAAAAAGTATTTTCGGCTGAGAAACTCCGCTAGTGCATAACTCTTGTTCTTGTTTAATTTAATTGTTGTTATTGAGTCTACTTCCTGCAATATCTGACTGCACTTACATCTGTGTTTACTTTACTAACGTTAATGTTACCGTTCGTTGCTTCGGGAAACGCCATTACTGTTTTGCTGTTTTACTGTTTACTGATTGGCCGGTTACGTTGTCAACTGCGCATAGGTCCCTGATTGGCCCGGGTACATTCTGATTTCAGGAAATGGCTGGGAGCGCGGATATGGAAGTCCAGACTGATCTGTGGAGCGAAGCAGAATGTGAGTTCACATCATCAGGATGGTTTTATATTATATTTATTTAATTTTTGTGATAACTATCTAAAGGTGCAACATGTATTGCTATTTTAACAGCAATAAACATCACACAATTATTTTACTGATGTTCAAAAATCCTATCCTACATCTATAGATGTAACATTTACGGTAAGCTATGTCCACTCTTTGTAAGCTATGTCCACTTTTTTTTCCTATGTAACACTGATGTCAATCCATTGATCTCTGTGACCTATTGATTAGCAGACATGTTGGACACTGATTGAGACATGTGTTAGAATACAATCAATACAAGCCTTTGCATTCTGTTCCTCATTCAATACTGTCACCAAGATTTCATTTAACTGCATCTGTCAGTTAGGCCAAAGGTTACTTGTGTCATTATTGTCAAGTGAAAAGGCTTTCTGTCAAAGTTCATTTGACACATTACTCATTGCCTCCTTGCAATCAGTAATCTATGAATAACTCTGTAACACCATTTCTTAATTTCTTCCCAATTATTTTCGGTTTGATTTGAATTATTTTTCTCTGAATTCATTTTTGTTTCAAGCTACACAGTGTGTGTAATTTGAATAGCGATGCGTAAAACCCATTCTGCCTGAAACTGTCTGAAATGATTAATAACCATAATATTCACAATCAAAATACCTTTTGCTCCCTCAATTTTGTTTCTGAGTAATTCAACGGACAAAGAGTACAATCTGGCCATCAAAAAATTAAAATGAGCAAAGTTAGAGAATGTATTAAAAATGACTATGCTAATGATAGGTTTTGATGTCTCCTCACATGCAGACAGACATGTTGACGGCGACATTTCAGTGTCAAATTAAAAGTACATTTTCAGCTAAAGCTTTTCTTACTACATGTATACTGTACCAAAACCTTATCCTAACCCTAACCAAAGTTGTTTTCCTTATCCAATCTAAATAGCTAACCTTTCCATGTGAAACACATGAACATGCCGTGTCTAGTTTGTGCTATTGTCACATAATCCTTTATTGTTTATATAACATGTCTTTAACCAGACAAGTCATTAAGAACACATTCACATTTACAATGACAACCTGGCAAACAGCAACGCTGAGATGATGAATGGAAATCTTCACATTATTCACAACAAGCAATCTGATGTTCACACTTTGTGCACGTTGTGTCTCTGCAGCGCTCTGACAGTTAGTGAGAAACTGTCTATAACATGATATATATATATATATATATATATATATAACTCTATAACATGGCCTGATGTGTGTCTGTTGGGGGTCCACTGCACAGCACTGCGACAGGAATCATAGAGACACTGCATGAAATAGGCCACCACGCCCATCACGGGGGAAAAGCTCCGTTCATTTCCACACACCAGCGTCATTTTCCTTGAATTAAACATAGCTAAAAGCTGTTGGCTGCGCAGACAACACATGTAAAAAATCGCCAGTTTTTTGTACTCCCGAGGAAAACAAGGAAGCCATTGAGAATTGGCGAGAAGAAAAATGTGGATGTTGCTGTCAATGAAGTAAGTTGGAGTGTTCATCTTCCGTATATATACGATATTTTTGTGCAACACCCGACCATGCACGCGACATAGGAGAACGCCAGGATTGGACGGGAGTTTGTGTTTTCCCCCGTTTTGGGTGTGGCTTCTGAATGATGACGCAGTGTCTCTATGGGAATGGGGGTGGATGGGGGTCTATGCCATGACCTGATGTGTGTCTGTTGGGGGTCCTTGATGGGGGAAAGGTTTCAGAGCTTCCTTGTGAGATTGCTGTGCTGATAGAAAGCACATTGAGCCAAGCGGCCAGGCTAATACTGTTCCTACCATTCTTCAAGAGCTTGGATCAATTCTCTATCAGCCTTTAGTGTGACTTCACTATCGCCTCCTCTCTCTCCCTCTCTGCCCCTCTCGTCCCTCTCATCACTTTGCAATGTCATTTTCTCTCCTCTTCCCTATAAAGATCTTACTATCACTCTCTTTTTGATTTTCATCCATCCCTCTGTTTAACCATCTTTCTACTCAACGACCAGTTTGTCCTATGTCTCTCTCCCTCTCCTTCTCTCTCTCTCTCTCTCCTTCCCCCCCTCTCTCTCCCTCTCTGTCCTTTTCCCTCTCTCCCTCTCTCTCCCTCTCTCTCCTCCCCCCCTCTCTCTCTGTGTCCTTTTCCCCCTCTCTCTCTCTCTCCCTCTCTGTCCTTTTCCCCCTCTCTCTCCCTCTCTCTCCTCCCCCCTCTCTCTCTCCTTCTCTTTTATTGAAGCCCAGTATATCTAGTGTCATTCCAACACCCGCTGAACTGATGCCTACTGTAAAGCTCCCATCAACGTATAAATCTGTGTGTGTGTGTGTGTGTGCGTGTGCGTGTGCATGTGCGTGTGCGTGTGCGTGTGTGTGTGCGTGTGCGTGTGTGTGTGTGTGTGCATGCGTGCAGAATCTGCCTTTCAAGGATTTGTCTATTGAGATGTCTGGGCTACAGCGCTGGACACATGGCGCAGTGGGAAAATCAATTGCATTTTCCAGCACATGCACACACACACACACACACACACACACACACACACACACACATACATACACATACACACACACACACACACACACACACACACACACACACCTACACACACGCGCAATTTCTCTTTCTCTCTTACACACTTAATCTCTCCCTCACACACACACACACACGTACACAGCAGCTCACTTACAGCAATAAACTGCAGCGTAATCCATCTATAAAGTCATAAGTCACTCTGGGCTCGTTGGCTGCTGTCTGATTATTATTAATATGGAATTCAGTGGCACTGATTTATCAACCACACAATCTCTAATATATGACAGTGGAAATGAAGTTATAACACCTAGGGCCTGCTGGGATATTTCACAGCTGGGCATTGTAGCTTGACTCTGCTGTCTGGCTGCAACCATGACTCACTGACTGGATGAAATTAACCATATATTACTGTGGAAACGGTGCTTTTATACGTCTACTAGGGTGAGGTATATTTCATCACCTCTTTTATTGTTCCATGACTAGCGGGATGGCTTTGTTAGCTAATTGGCTAGCAGAAGTGAATGGGGGATATATACAGTACCGCATGGAAAAACTGAAGTGTAAAATATGTCAGTGTGGGAAGGGATATTTATATTGCTAACTATCTGTCCACCTGTTTGTCTGGCTGGCTGACGAGCTGTCATGGCTGACTGCTTGTAAGAGTTGAGTTGTTCCAGGAAGGCGAAGGTGGAAAGGTGAATTGGAGAGAGGAGTGCCGGGAGGAGTTTGCTGTGTTGCGGAGTACGGAGAGCATTAGTATTGTCTAAAATATTATGTTCTAATTCATACATAGCTGAGTTTGATGGCTGCCGGCTGACGTGCTCTCCCTCAATACTGGACTCATTTTAAAAATGCTTGTCCCCATTATAGTCACTGGGTCCTGGTTGAAGTGCGTGTGTGCGTGCGTGCGTGACCCTCCCTCTCCCCTATGAGTAATATCCCCCAGGCTGTTAAATAAAGGCTACAATGGAAAGACAGAAAAAGTCAAGTGGAGAGGAAGACAGCGGTGATGAAGAGGAAGGTGGCGGTGATGAAGAAGAGTGATGAAGAGGAAGGCAGCAGTGATGAAGAGGAGTGATGAAGAGGAAGGCAGCAGTGATGAAGAGGAGTGATGAAGAGGAAGGCAGCAGTGATGAAGAGGAGTGATGAAGGGGAAGGCGGTGGTGATGAAGAGGAGTGATGAAGAGGAAGGCGGTGGGGATGAAGAGGAAGGCGGTGGTGATGAAGAGGAGTGATGAAGAGGAAGGCAGTGGGGATGAAGAGCTAATCAGGTAGCAGCGGGGGTATTGAGAGAGGGCCAGACAGACAGTGTGAGTGAGTGATGGGGCACAGCTGATGAAACGAACTGAAAGACGGATAGATGGATAATCTCTCTCTCTAACTCTCTCTGGACCTTTCCCACACCACCATCCACCTCTCTCTCTCTCTCTCTCTCTCTCTCCATCTTGTTCCGTCTCTTTCTCCCTCAACTGTCCTTGTCCATTGCCTGTCCCTCCCTCTAATCATCCCTCCATCCACTCCTCTTTCTGCACGAGTTGAAGGAGAGGAGACGAGAGGAGAGGAGAGGAGAGGAGAGGAGAGGAGAGGAGAGGAGAGGAGGATGTATGGCAGCAGGAGTGTACCGTACCCTGTTGAACAGAAATGCTCGGATGGCACTTTGCTATTACTGAAACAAGCAGAGTGGCATTGTGCTTCTGAATGACAGGGGTGATGGCTAGACTGAAAGGAGAGGAGAGTGGGAGGAGGGGGGGGGAGGGGTAGCGAGGGAGGGATGTATTCAGAGAATGAAAGAGAAGAAAGGGAGAGCAGAGAAGGGAGGGAAAAGGTGGGTGAAAACAACATGTAAAGAATAAGAAATGAAGAGAAAGTGACAGCGTGGAGGGAAAGGATCACATACCGTAGAGAAATACAATAATCATGGTTTTCAATAAATATGCACACAATACGTGACCTTCGTTAAACTCGTTTGATGTGTGTGTGTGTGTGTGTGTGTGTGTGAGAGAGAGAGAGAGAGAGAGATGCCGCTTCATATGAATCCGATGGCTCTAGCCGTATATATATCAAATAGGGATGTTCATCAATTATCGAAAATCGATAATTGATTGTTAAGGATTGGAATCGATCCTGTGGCATTTGGATCGATTTTTTAATTATAAAAAAAAAAAAAAAAAAAAAAAATTGGACTAGGTTTGGGTGGAATTTGTTCCTCCTCGCCCCACTCCATTGCACAGCCGACTAACGTGAGGTGGAGCTTCATATAGTCTCTAGTTTTCTGGCTGGGCACGGGCCTTTGTGCCAACAAAACTGTTTTAAACATGGGGAATTCACACAGGCATGCGCCGGGGACAGCAGAGTGTTGGAGAGGAGACACATTGAAATAAAGAGTTCATTGAGGAGAACACGTTGTCTTTCGTATTTTCTGCCATAGGCATTCATTTTGTAAAAAAAAAATAATAATAATAATAATTTTCTAAGTATTAATAATTAATATGATCGATAATCGATAATTGATTGTTAATTTTCACCGATTATCGATTTTGGAAAATTTTCAAAATGAACATCCCTAATATCAAACCCAATCGACCATAATAAAACAAATTTTGCATTTTATTTGTCTGTAAAAGACAGGATAGAATATCAACCTACATTTTCAAGAAAATGTCATTTTGCGTCTCACACACATTTTACGTCTCACACAATTACACGCATGCACGCGCACGCACGCACGCACGCACGCACGCACGCACGCACGCACACACACACACACACACAGTGGCGGACTGCATAATCGGGCACGTCGGGCAAATGCCCGGTGGCCTGGCCTGGCCTGGCCTGGCAAAAAAAAAAAAAAAAAAAAAAAAAAATTTTTTTTTTTGCAAACGGCCCAAACGGCCCAAATTGAGCTTCAAACGCCCCAAATTTTCCGCCGGAGCCCTTCGGACGCCGGCACGCGCGTCGGCCCGTATCGGCCTGGCCTGCTTGGTAACTAATGCCCGGCCTGAATTATGATCCCAGTCCGCCCTGCACACACACACACACACACACACACACACACACACACACACACACACACACACACACACACACACACACACACAAATTAATGAAGATTCACACTTTCACATGCAGTTCACAGTTTGTCCTCATTGCGTTTCCTCTCCCTCTCTGGTGGCTTCACCACTCTGTGAACAGATTATGTCTACACATAAAGACAACAGAGTTTTCAACAGAAAAGCACATGCCAACACTTCATCTTGGTAAGACAGAGCTACTCTTCCTCCCCAGGGAAAGACTGCCGTCTCACCGACCTCTCCATCTAGATTGACAACACTACCACCCTCTCAAACGGCTGAGAACCTCGGGGTGATCCTTGACAACCGGCTGTCCAGCTCATCGGCCTGCATCGCAGCGACTGCCCGCTCTTGTAGGTTCTCCCTGTAGGTTCTCCCTGTACAACATCGGCAAAATTCGTCTCGTTGCTCACGAGGGAAGCGCCACAACAACTGCTGGTCCAGTCACTTGTCTTCTCCCGCCTGGACTACAGTAACGTTCGTCTGGTCGGGCTACCCGCCTCTGCCATCCGACCGCAGGTCGCCTAGCACCCTCCACCGTTATGTGGGCTCAACAGTCGCTCAACAGTCGAGATCCCAATCTCATCCCTGGTGGCACAATGGTGGAACGAGCTCTCCGCTTCAGTCAGGACGGCCGAATCGCTGCCCATCTTTCGGCGAAGACTAAAAACTCAACTTTTCAGGCGCCACCTGCATGGGCCCGTCTTGAACGAACATCTTTCTCTCTTAAACAAAAAATCTAAAATCTAAAATAAATCCAACTAATGTTACTTGTTCCTTCTCAAACAAGTGCTACTCTATTCCTTCAGAAAATTGTAGCTGTCATATTGTTTTGCATAGTTGATTTCTCTACTGTTGACAAAATGTGATATTGTAAGTCGCTTTGGATAAAAGCGTCTGCTAAATGACGTCATGTACTGTACGTCATGTACTGTAATGTATAGCGCCTTTCAATGGCCGAAGATGCTGGAACTTATCTTTTTGTACATTTACCTTGGTGAGGCCGTGGAATTCACCAATACATCAACATTATGTAGTTAGCTTCTGCCAGAGGGGTTTTTTGAGGATTCTGGCTCATCTTTCAAGACCCGAGGATTCTTTTCTGCTAAGATTTTGTGAACACACAATATCTCAAAATAACTAATAGAATGTGTGCTTTCTCTGTCTAAAAGAGTTAGTTTGTAGAGTTAGTAGTTATGTAAGCATTAGCAGTTGAATACAGCATGGTTTTAGCGTCAGAAAAAATATTCAGAGATAAACGGCTTTTTGTGAAATTCGATAGAACAGTCACTTTAACCATTCATTTTTGGCTCTCTCTCTCTCTCTCTCTCTCCCTCCCCCTCTCGCTCTCTCTCTCTCTCTCCCTCCCTCTCGCTCTCCCTCCCTCTCTCTCTCTCTCTCTCTCTCTCTCTCTCTCCCTCCCTCTCGCTCTCCCTCCCTCTCTCTCTCTCTCCCTCCCTCTCGGGAGGGAGACGCACTAGGTTTAATCCTAGTGAGAGGGGGAGAGGGAGAGAGAGAGAGAGAGAGAGAGAGG
>NC_139633.1:2573487-2585987 GCF_964638095.1 Poromitra crassiceps | reverse complement strand
GTGTGTGTGTGTGTGTTAGTGTGTTAGTGTGTGTGTGTGTGTGTGTGTGTGTTTGTGTGAGCATGTATCCATCTGTGCCTGTGTGTGTATACTGCCTGTGTTTATATGTATATGCTTGTGTGTGTGTGTGTGTGTGTGTGTGTGTGTGTGTGTGTGTGTGTGTGTGTGTGTGTGATATATGTCTATGCTTGTGTGTGTGTGTGTGCGTGCCTGCATAGTGCGTGTGTATTTGTGTGTGTGTGTGTATGATTGTGTGAGCATGTATCCATCTGTGCCTGTGTGTGTCTCTGTGTATACTGCCTGTTTATATATGGCTATGCTTGTGTGTGTGTGTGTGCGTGCCTGCATAGTGCGTGTGTATTTGTGTGTGTGTGTGTATGATTGTGTGAGCATGTATCCATCTGTGCCTGTGTGTGTCTCTGTGTATACTGCCTGTTTATATATGGCTATGCTTGTGTGTGTGTGTGTGCGTGCCTGCATAGTGCGTGTGTATTTGTGTGTGTGTGTGCGCGCGCGTGCATGTGTGTGTGTGCGTGTGTGTGTGTGTGTGCATGTGTGCACACACTGCGGCCACATCTATCACGTAGTCCAGAGAGTTACAGAGTGTGAAATCAACTTTGACATTCATGGTGCTAACCTCCCAAGGCCATGCTGAAGCGGAACACTTAGAGTGGAGTGTCACTTTTCCCACAGAGAATAATAGCCCAGTCTCTTCTCCCGCTCTTTGAAGACGCCTCCTTCATCCTCTCTCACTGCCTCTTATTGGTTCTGACCTAGCCCGGGGAAATAATGGGCTAAATACTCCTATCTGTCTCTCTCTCAGTCTCTTCACAGCCTTCTCCTTCTCTGTCCTCCTCTGTCTGTCTTCCTGCGTCTGGCCTTCTCCTTCTCTGTCCCCCTCTGTCTGTCTTCGTGCGTCTGTCCTCCTCCTTCTCTGTCCTCCTCTGTGTCTTCATGCGTCTGTCCTCCTCCTTCTCTGTCCTCCTCTGTCTGTCTTTGTGCGTCTGGCCTTCTCCTTCACGTCCTCCTCTGTCTGTCTTCCTGCGTCTGGCCTTCTCCTTCTCTCGAAGGCCACATACTTGTCGATCACGCTGATGGGAAGTGTGACTTTCAACAGAAAGTGGAAGGAAATTAATCAGTTTGTTAGTATATAAAAAAGAATATAATATTTTTATTCGATTCTATAATTATATTGACTGTAGTATTAACAAATAATTGAATATTTTCCTTCCACATTCCTTCCACTATACTTGCCACGCCCATCTGCATCATTTCCAGTCAAAACGTCATACATTCATTGTCATGGTTGACTTGCTAACGGTTGCTGTTACTGTGCTCTGGAGATGTGGGTAATAGTCTGGAAGATGTTTATCATGGAAAACATGGAAAACTGAAAATGGATTTGAGATACAAATGTAATTAAGGCTATTATGCATACAGTATATGTAAGGAAATATATGCGTAAGTTGTATGCGATTTGTGACATTTTTGCAATATTGTCAATTTGTTTTAAAAACATCTTGCAATAGAGGGCGCACGACCAGTACCACAACATTTAGATTGGAATACCAGGGGCACATGGTTCTGGCGGTGCGGGGGTCTGTGTGTAGCCTCGGGCAGATTCATGGAAGGTGGGTGGCTACCAGAGGTGGTCTCCCCTGGGGAAGGGGCCTCTAAGCCGAGGTAGAAGCGGGCTGGAGGGTGGGTGGGGCTGAGGTGGCTGTCCTGGGTTTCTGAGGCCGACCAAGGAGCTCATAGCACGTGTATAGGGACATGCTGGAATGCGAGGGTGTGTCCTGGGGCTAGGAAACCGGCAACTGTTTTGGCTAATATTAGGTAACGTTAGCTTGCTTGCTAATGGACGAGTTGCTACCTAGCTAGTAGCATAGCTAGCCGATTAGCCCCGGGGAATGTGATCAATGTTGGGGGGAATTGGCTGTCAACATCGGTCATGAATCATACAAACATTCAATCATCCTAAAGACACTAATGCACATAGGCATATCATATACCTACGGCAATTTAAAACATAAAAATAAAAAAATATCAAGTCTTATTTTTGAAGGAGTAGGTCTAGAAATGTATCCGGTCTGAGAATGTACATCCGGCAGCAGGGTCTGAGACTGTACAGGGTGGGCGGGGCTCCCTGGCTCTGCAGTTAGATGATTTTGATTGTGTGAGCAATTGTGATGTCATAAATGATGTCACTCCATTGTGATAATATCAGTGAAGTCACTCGAGCAATTGTGATGTCATCAATGATGTCATCAGTGATGTCACTTGAGCATTGTGATGTCATCAGTGATGTCACTCAAGCAGTTGTGATGTCATTAGTGATGTCATTTGAGCAATCGTGATAGCATCAGTGATGGCATAAATCCTTCCTAGCTGAGGGTGGGAGTATCATAACGAAACATCAGCCACCATGCCAAGCCTGAAACAGCTATTCTGCTGCCGCCACACCATGCACGTGGACCACAGCAGCAACGCCTTCGGAGACACCTCCTTCCAACGCAGCCCCTGTGGGGGGCCTCCTGAAACCACACGCTTCCCCCGCTCCCCACGGCTGGGTGCCCTGTCTCGCTTCTTCAGGAGCAGCAAGCGCTCCCCGACAGTCACCAGGGTGGACCAGCACAGACACAACATGCTGTTGACCCCCAAGTCGCCCACCTACGTGAAGAACGCCCTGTCCCCGCCCTTCAACGTCCAGGACAGAGGTGACGGTATGGTGGCCAAGAGCCTGGCCCCCAGTCCTTTGAAGCAGCACAGGGAGCTGGACCAGAGGAGATTGGTGGCGCTGACTGAGCTTCCAGAGACCTCCCATCACTACAGAGGCAGAATGAAGCACGCAGAGTCCATGATGTCCTTCCACGTGGACCTGGGGCCCTCCATGCTGGGCGACATCCTGGCCGTGATGAAGAAGCAGGACCACGACCTGGTCTATGAGGGTAAGAGCAGCAAGGGCCAAGCCTCCCTGACCCTCAGCAGCCAGGGAGAGGATAGTGTGCAGGGAGGGGGAGATGAGGATGAATTGGAGCGGGAGATGGCAGAGGAGAAAGAAGAAGAAGACGATGAAGAAGCAGAAGTACAGCTAGCCTCCACACATCTAGGCAGCTCTGTGCATCTGAAGCCAAAACACCTGCAGGACCTGGACAGCTGCTCCATGTCCAGCTCTGGCTCTGCTTTCTCCCTGGAGGAGGAGGCAAACAGCCAGACCTCCGCAGGAGATACAGACAGCGCCACGTTCAGTGACCCCCAGAGGACAGCAACTTCTCGGGTAGGGACAGGCTGGAAGGTGAGGGTCTATCCTTGGTCTCTGAGGCCGACCATGAAGCTCACAGGGCGGGTAGAGGGAGGCTGGAGGCCCTCTCCTGGGGCTAGGAAACCGGCGACTGTTTTGAATAATATTAGGTAACGTTAGCTTGTTTGCTAACAGACAAGTTGCTAGCTAACTAGTAGCATAGCTAGCCAATTAACCCCGGGGAATGTGATCAACGTTGGGGGGAATTGGCTGTCAACATCGGTCATGAATCATACAAACATTCAATCATCCTAAAGACACTAATGCACATAGGCATATCATATACCTACGGAAATTTAAAACATAAAAATAAAAAATATCAAGTCTTATTTTTGAAGGAGTAGGTCTAGAAATGTATCCGGTCTGAGAATGTACATCCGGCAGCAGGGTCTGAGACTGTACAGGGTGGGCGGGGCTCCCTGGCTCTGCAGTTAGATGATTTTGATTGTGTGAGCAATTGTGACATCATAAATGAAGTCACTCCATTGTGATGATATCAGTGAAGTCACTCAAATTGCCATGTCATCAATGATATCATCAGTGATGTCATTTGGCAATCGTGATGTCATCAGTGATGGCATAAATCCTTCCTAGCTGAGGGTGGGAGTATCAAAACGAAACATCAGCCACCATGCCGAGCCTGAAAGAGCTATTCTGCTTCCGCCACACCATGCACGTGGACCACAGCAGCAACGCCTTCGGAGATACCTCCTTCCAACGCAGCCCCTCTGGGGAACCTCCTGAAACCACAACCTTCCCCCGCTCACCGCAGCTGGGCCTCCTGTCTCGCTTCTTCAGGAGCAGCAAGCGCTCCCAGACGGTCACCAGGGTGGACCAGCACAGACACAACATGCTGTTGACCCCTGAGTCGCCCACGCCCTTCCTCAATGACCAGGCCAGAGGAGATGGTATGGTGGGCATGAGCCTGTCCTCCAGTTTGAAGCAGCACAGGGAGCTGGACAGGATGAGATCGGTCAAGCTGACTGAGCTTCCAGAGACCTCCCATTACTGCAGAGGCGTCATGAAGCGGATGATGTCCTTCCACGTGAACCTGGGGCCCTCCATGCTGGGCGACATCCTGGCCGTGATGAAGAAGCAGGACCACGACCTGGTCTACGAGGGTAAGAAGCAGGACCACGACCTGGTCTACGAGGGTAAGAAGCAGGACCACGACCTGGTCTACGAGGGTAAGAGCAGCAAGGGCCAAGCCTCCCTGACCCTCAGCAGCCAGGGAGAGGATAGTGTGCAGGGAGGGGGAGATGAGGATGAATTGGAGCGGGAGATGGCAGAGGAGAAAGAAGAAGAAGACGATGAAGAAGCAGAAGTACAGCTAGCCTCCACACATCTAGGCAGCTCTGTGCATCTGAAGCCAAAACACCTGCAGGACCTGGACAGCTGCTGCATGTCCAGCTCTGGCTCTGCTTTCTCCCTGGAGGAGGAAGCAAACAGCCAGATCCCTGTAGGAGATACAGACAGCGCCACGTTCAGTGACCCCCAGAGGACAGCAACTTCTCCTTTCATGGAGGATGAAGATGATGAGATTTGCGTATGAGAATCCAAAGCATACATGAGCTCATGTTTGTTGGTTCAGCTCCTGATCTCTTCCCCCCTCTAACCATGAGGACACAGCAAGTGAGAGTCAGAGAGGGAAGTGGGCGAGAAATGATGGAGAGACAGAGAGGGAGAGAGAGAAACAAAGAAATATGACAGCATGTGGCTAGCTTTCATTTGCAGCTGCCATCCTCCATTTATAGATTACATTTAATAAATCATATAACAACAAAACAAGAATCCAAAAATGTTATTTTCATTATAGTTACTAGAAATCTGCACGATTCGTGCGCAGATTTCTAGCAATTGACATGTCATCAGTGATGTCACTCCAGCAATTGTGATGTCATCAGTGATGGAACTGGGCCACCTTATTATAGTAGTAAGATTATCTCACCACTAATAAAGTCGATTCCATGATGCACAATTGCAATTGTGCACGCAAAGCGTGCGAGGCACGCTAGAAATGAGCATGCAACATTTCTATTTAGAGTATAGCTTATTTACCTCCATGACGGCCAAAATGCCTACAGATAGCCTATAAGATTACTGCTGGCAGGTCTCCAGAAACACAGAACATTTAAAACTAAAAATGTGTTCATTTGATCTGAGTAACTCTCGATGAATTCTCTCTCTCTCTCTCTCTCTCTCTCTCCCTCTCCCTCTCCCTCTCTCTGTTTATCTGTTTTCCTTGTCTCTCTCTACTGGTCATTATCAGATAAAACAGCAGTGACAAAACTAATCTTCATAAAGTTGAAAAGAATCCCTCCTGTTCTCTCTCGCTCTCTCATTATTATACTTGTTCATTTGACTTTACGAGTGTTTTTATAGCCTGCTAATAAACGGGGTCAATGGACAACAGTTCTCAAAGGTCTGTTTTATTTACTTTTATATTTATATTCACTTTATATTTTTCATTTTCTCTTTAAGCAAATTGTTTTCAGACATCACCTAATTAACTATTGCATAATAAATAAATAAATAAATATATATATATATATATATATAATGATCAATAATAAATAATAAATCAATAATGATCAATGCAGACAGTATGTTAGCGTATGGATTTGAGCGTATACACATACAAACTAAAACATAAAGAAGGCCAGTATAGGGGGCACCGTTGTTTCTACAGTGGGCTTCATACTAAAGTTGCTAAATGAGGTTGGCAGTTACAGCCAGGGGGCCAGGATGGGTTTGAGTCTCCATGGAGTGAGGGGAATGATGCCAGACCAGGCTCACACTGATGTGAGGGGAATGATGCCAGACCAGGCTCACACTGATGCAAATCTAATGCATCGAAAAGTTACAATTGGTGAGTTAAAGTAACAATATGCAACATTTCTGTATGAATAAATGTCCATTTTCAACAGAAAATCAAAGGAAAATCATGCCACAGCCCCGTTTGATTGACGGGTGATCTCTGTGAAGCACCGTGCAGAAACGCTACAGCAAGGAGCACTGAGCACCAAAGATGCAGCCATCATACAAAATAAAAGACCCTGTAGATTACATTGTTGCATATAAAGATCTTAATACAAAATAAAAGACCCTGTAGATTACATTGTTGCATATAAAGATCTTAATACAAAATAAAAGAGCCTGTAGATTACATAATTTGTTGCATATAAAGCTCTTAAAATGAAATAACCTGCAGATTACATTGTTGCATATAAAGATCTTAATACAAAATAAAAGAGCATGTAGATTACATAATTTGTTGCATATAAAGCTCTTAAAATTAAATAACCTGTAGATTACATTGTTGGATATAAAGATCTTAACACATTGACTGCCAGCCGTTTTTTTCTTGCTGTAGGTAGCTTCTGCCAAGCCGTTTTTTGAGGATTGTGGCTCATTTTACAAGCGCCGAGGATTATTTTCTGCTTGGAGTTTGTGAACATACAATATCTCAAAAGTACTAATAGAATGTGTACTTTCTCTGTCTAAAAGAGTTAGTTTGTAGAGTTAGTAGTTATGTAAGCATTAGCAGTTGAATACAGCATGGTTTTATCATCAGAAAAAATATTCAGAGATAAACGGCTTTTTGTGAAATTCGATAGAACTGTCACTTTAACCATTCATTTTTGGCTCTCTCTCTCTCTCTCTCTCCCTCCCCCTCTCGCTCTCTCTCTCTCTCTCTCTCTCTCTCCCTTCCCCTCGCTCTCCCTCCCTCTCTCTCTCTCTCTCTCTCTCTCTCCCTCCCTCTCGCTCTCCCTCCCTCTCTCTCTCTCTCCCTCCCTCTCGGGAGGGAGACGCACTAGGTTTAATCCTAGTGAGAGGGGGAGAGGGAGAGAGAGAGAGAGAGAGAGAGAGGGAGGGAGGGAGAGAGAGAGAGCGAGAGAGAGAGAGAGAGAGAGAGAGAGGGAGAGAGCGAGAGGCAGAGTTGCTTCAACTCCTCCCTCTTCTTGGCTGCAGCGGCCCCAGTCTCAGTGCTTTTGCTGCTGTCCTGTGCCTGTCTGCAGGCTGCTGTTTGAGGAAGTCGGCATGGACTCGCTCGCTTCTTGGGAGTTTTGGTTGAGAGAAGCTTTTGCGATTCTGGTCATATTTATGCTGCGTGTTTCAAAGTGTGTTCCACCTGTAATGTATTATGTAAATTTGCAATCCCGCATCGCCAGCAATCAGCGCGAAAACGAGAGCGTTTTCCCCCAACCATTTTCATGAGAATGTAATACTGTAAAATCGCCTCGCCATTTCCTTGAATGGCTTGCTCCCTTTTTCTTTGATTTCGCTCGTCTGGGGGAGCACTGTCAACACTTAGTGGGTCGGTAAAATAGATTATACACATTCAATACCTCCAATAATTGTATAGGAGACGTAAAAGGGATTGATCAACGCCCCACCGTCAAAAAAAAAAAACGATTTTTTTGACGTATCCATACGTCCTTGGCAGTGAAGCGCTGGATTTTTTTTGACGTATGCATACGTCGCTGGCAGTTAACGTGTTAATACAAAATAAAAGAGCCTGTAGATTACATTGTTGCATATAAAGACCTCATTTGGCCTTTTATGTCCCCTTGCGCTTTGGCATAATGATTCAAAATCAGGCAGTCGACCATCATTCACTGCTGTGCCTCCATCAGGTTTGACTCTGAGGTTAATACATTCCTCTGATTGGCTGAGCTGGCTCTTGACTTGAATACGAAAAACACCTGTGTGGCAGGAACCCACTCAACACGTTCTCACTCCGAGGCTGCCCCACATGCAGCCGCTTCGTCAGACACCTGGTGTGTGTGTGTGTGTGTGTGGGATGTGAACATGGAGTCAGACACCTGGTGTGTGTGTGGGATGTGAACATGGATCAGACACCTGGTGTGTGGGATGTGAACATGGACGCACACGATCTGTGCACCTAGAGCAGTGATACTCAACTGGCGGCCCGTGGGCCACATGCGGCCCGCGGGCGCCCCCTGTGTGGTCCGCGATGGAATTGCAACAACAACAACAACAACAATTTTTTTTACAGTGCACCTGAACGCAACATGCAAGATACTCGCTGAGTAAGTGTCCAAATGTTCATGTCATTCTGGCCAATACTCCACTTCTGTTATAGCATTTCAATCTGGAATATGGAATATCTTTCAATAATCTATGATGTAGCTGCTAAATTGTCAAATACCGCCGTCTGCTTGCTACCCAGGCACTTATGTATGTACTTAACCTAACTAACTTAACCTAACTAACTATCCGGTGTGCACAACATTGTCAGCCTAAACTCCGGCTGACACCCCAAAAACCTACAATCCGCTACAGAAAAATGTATATTGATTGTTTATTAACTGGCCCCTGGCCTTCTATCATTTCACTAAAGTGGCCCCCGGGCAAAGCAAGTTGAGTATCCCTGACCTAGAGTCTATCAGCCTGACGATGAATATGGTTTCTGCTGTATCGTGGATGGCTGCGCCACTTCCATGCGCCACGGTGATTGTTTCCAGTCAAATTGAGGCGAGGCTGGGGCAGGAGGCGGAGCTGATCGATTGTAGGTCCAGACGACATGTCGGCTAATAATAATAAATAGCTGCATATGAGCTGTCGTCGGACTGTAAACAATGACGGAAGGGGCGGGTACGTCTGCTGCAGGAAGTAGTAGTCCTCCTCCATGGTGCAGACTGAAGGCTCCAGCCTCCAGCCTTGCTGTAGGGCGTACATCACTACACAGACCCCTACATGTCCCCCTGAACTCTCAGCCTGCGCTTTCTAAGAAATGGAGGTCACGTGCCTCTATATTCACCTTATTCACCACGCCCACTTTTTCTCTCTTCCGCGTTCAACGCAAACGTATTTGTTCTTCCGGTTCAGCGCTAGTTGCCTTCTGTGGCTAATATTAGCCACTAGTTAGTTATGTTATATGGCAGTAAAATGCCACTGAATGACCAAATTGATATAACTTTTAACCATTTCGAGTAACACTGTTTCCATACGGATCACCAGCGTTAGTTTGTTGTTTATAACGTGGCTATTCATAACGTTTTCTATCTCGGATGCGTTATTTCGAATCGCACATACTGTAGGTTGGCGTAACCTATGTGCGTTTCAGGACGCAACAGCCTCGACTCCACTAACGTCATCTTTAGAGCACAATATTCCTGGAATGCAAGTTTAACTAAACAGTTACATGTCCTCTGCATTCTACATAAAATTAAGATATTACGGGTTGTTTTATTTTGTATGTTACATACGTATTGGCCAATATATGTTAGTTTATGGGGGAGTAATTTTGCCACTTTAGGAGGGGAGTGTGCGCGGCCATTTTGCCTGCGGGGTTTTTGGCAAGTCAAAATGGAAATACTATTACGAAATGACGTAATGCGGAAGCGTCCAGGTGTGGGCAAAGAATAAGGTGAATAGCATCAGCGTGCCCAGGGTGACGCACATGGCTACCACACGTGTCAAACGAAGGCTTTGTGTCATTACAATGTCAGTAATAATATATGCATACTTACTCTTCATGTTTTCCTGCACCAAAACCTCTGCAGTTTATTTCAGGCACTTTTCTGTGTCAGAATGACGCAAAACTCGCCATTCTGACACGGACGTGAACAGCTGTTTGGCTGTTCCAACTACAGATTTATTTATTATTATTTCTTTTGTATTATTTCTTTCTGTATGCACACATCCATGAAGAATTGCATTGCGAGCCTTAACAATCGGGGGGGGGGGGGGGGGGGGTTCTGCAGGCAGACCAACTGGCGTTTCTCGATCCAGAAAACATATAGAGAAGGTAAACACTGTCCTATATTACTAGATGATTAGATTATAATGATAGAAAGCGGATTCAAAATTGGCAAAGCCTTCCTTTAACCATCCGACACACAAGATGCGTGACAAAGCAGCAGTATTTGACGGCCTCGGCGGGGGGGCACACTACACATGACAGCAGAGACTCAGAGAACATGGAAGCAATGACAAACACCTCCGTCAGGATGAGCTTTGGGGACAGATTTGGGGAGATGCTGCCATCTCTTCCTCTGTGCTTTCAAGAGGTTTGAAAGGGATAGCGAGCGACGCTCTTTGGAGATTTTGACAATGTTGTTGCCTCCACCTTTGTTCAGTATGCAGTAAACACTCCTGCTTTTTCAGCTCCCATGGTTGGATTTGCACAAAATAAAATATACATCCCAAATACGTCTTTGTATTATGTCTCCAAATACACTTATTTTGAAAACATTCAATTTATATAAACCAGTAAGTAGGCATGAGTTGCACTGGCATTTTAGTCAGAATTTCCTCCACCAAGAAATCCACTTCTGTCAAATATCCTTTTTTTGTACTAGTAATATCCCCCCCCCCACCACCCATAGTCCTTTGTGTTTGACATTTTAATAAAGCAATGTACTGTTAGATCACAGTCCCCTCTCTCCCTCTCTCCCTCTCTCTCTCTCTCTCTCTCTCTCTCTGTCTCTGTCTCTCTCTCTCTCTCTCTCTCTCTCTCTCTCTCTCTCTCTCTCTGTCTCTCTCTCTCTCTCTCTCTCTCTCTGATGTTCTGATGTTGTGCTCCACAGAGGTTGTGGTCGGCATATGATCACATGAGAGAATGAGAGGTACAGGCATATGGAGACACACAGAAAGACACTTTACAAAGCAAGAGAGAGATGAGAGAGAGGAAGAGGACGCATGAAGACATGTCAGCAACAGTGTGAACACGTCATGAGGATAGGAGGAAGCAGGAGAGGCAGGTAGACGAGCCCACAGAACAGGCCTCACAAAATGTTGTCAATAGAGAGCCCCAGGAACGAGTCCGGAAAACATCGATGCTAACACTTCCGGGTTCTTCACTGTTTTCGCCTATGGGATCTTTGAATGGGTTTTTGGCACGATGCTTCTGATAAGGTCTGTGGTTAACGCAAGCTTAATCAAACACGAACCAGTGTTCAGCAGGATAATCTTCACACATGAGGACCACTTTTATGAGTTTTGAAGCTTTTACGTGCCGTTAAAAGGGCGGCTACCTAGCAAACGGCTAAATGTGTCTACACTGTTGAGTCGACGGGGATATTATACGTCAATAACGTCATCACTTCAAAGGACGAACACGGAAATTCTCTTTCCCTCACCTGGTTCAGCCCGGGGTAATCAGTGCACAGCAGCGCACACATCAACAACACTCCAGGTTGAGTGGTGACGTGACGGGGAAGCCTATGCGACACTGTGTGTAGCTCTGGATTAGCTTAGCACAAGCTTTTTACTTCTAGGGCTCGCATTTATGCTTCAAAACTCATGAAAGTGGTCCTCATGTGTGAAGATTATCCGGCTGAACACTGGTTCGCATTTGATTAAACTTGCGTTGCCCAGAGACCTTATTTGAAGCATCGTGTCAAAAACCCATTCAAAAATCCCATAGACAGAAACAGTGAAGAACCAGGAAGTCCGGGACTTCCGCGTTCTGACTACAAAAATACGTCATCCCTGGGGCTCTCTAAGCACATCTTAATCTTACGGGAAGCGACACAACTCCTGGTCCACCTGGTCCAGGCACTTTGTCATCTCCCGCCTGGACTAGTGCCACGTTCTTCTGGCTGGAGCGACCTGCCTCTGACATCAGACCGTTACAGCTCATTCAGAACGCTGCAGCCCGCGTGGTGTTCAACCAACCTCAATGATCTCACGTCACTCCTCTGTTCCAGTCCCTTCACTGGCTTCCCATCTCTGCACGCATCAAATTCAAGACTGTGGTACACGCCTACAGGACAGCCTATCAGACCCCACCCACCACACACGCACACAGGCACACAGGCACACACACACACACACACACACACACACACACACACCCACCCTTGACCCTTCCGCTCCTCCACCATTTCCATTTGGCCAAAGGAGACAGGCCTACTGTAGACCTACAATACAATACAATAGAATACAGTACAATACGATACGATACAATACAATACAAGACAACACATTTACTTTGATCTCCAATGACCCAATGAGTCTAAGTTTTAAATTGTAACCAGTCCTAACCTTCACCAATAGTTTTAATTGCCTAACCTTAACTGTTGGCTAATCTTCTCACCATTCTTCCTAATGGTCACGTCACGTAATCCTTTAACGGTGGAGGAACATTATTTTCCATAACAGCTAAACTGCATTGCAGAGTTCGTGTCCCATCTTGTGAGATGTTGTGACACCGTGTTGACCAATCAGA
>NC_139633.1:2525987-2570987 GCF_964638095.1 Poromitra crassiceps | reverse complement strand
GTCCTCTCTCTCCCCTCCCTTCACACACCTCATCCCATCTCTCTCTCTCTCTCTCTCTCTCTCTCTCTCTCTCTCTCTCTCTCATCTCTCTCTCCT
Source organism: Poromitra crassiceps (assembly GCF_964638095.1). Taxonomy (NCBI): domain Eukaryota; kingdom Metazoa; phylum Chordata; class Actinopteri; order Beryciformes; family Melamphaidae; genus Poromitra; species Poromitra crassiceps. Next base: position 2,570,891 of record NC_139633.1, on the reverse strand, counting down.
CTCTCTCTCTCTCTCTCTCTCTCTCTCTCTCTCTCTCTCTCCATCTCTCCATCTCTCCATCTCTCGCTCTTACTCTCTCCTAAGGGTGTTTTTAATTCTTAATAAGTAGGAGCTGCTTTTGAACCAATGAGAGATCAAAAAGATTTGTTTGGCTAGAAGTCATTATTCATGTATAGATGTTTTGTGTGTGATTCTTGTCTTTACTTGCACAACACACGTATAGACGGTTTTCACCAGAGCGCAACCCCACAGCACTTCCTTTTTCTCAGCATTCGGCAAACTGCATAAATATTCACTCTACATCGTTACTTTTGTTTTCGCTGCTCAGCTGTATAGACGGTTTTCACAGAATGGTCAGTCCTGCACTTGAATGTTTTTTTTTATTTTATGTCCATAGCAAACACTGCAACAGGAAGTGAGCGGGGGTTCAATTTAGAATGTTTTTGTTGTCAAGTTAAAACCGTCTATACAAAGAAGAGAAATAGATCAGAAAGATGGGAAAGAGAGAGAACGTGTGTAGATGCAAAATAGTCGGTGAATTTGCATGTTAGCATAATGAGAGAATTAGCTAATGCCTATATTTAGATATGGATTATATCGTTAATTATCTGAGCCTGCTGCTCAAATTCATTTCTTATACTATTTTTATGGCATTTCTTGGCTTGCGTCGCTACACGTGTTCCTGCCAAGTCCAAAAAGAGCATGCTTTTGAGAGATAAAATAGATTTCCTTTGGCCAGGACTCACCACTCATTTATAGATTTTGTTGTTGTATTTTTGGAGGCTTTTTGTCTGTACTTGTCCACATGCTGTAGGCTACACATCACACAGCACATGTTAGAGTGGAGAGAGAGAGACAGGACCAATTGGAAAGTGAGAGGATGTGGCAGGCTAGAGAAACAAATAGTTACCCCGGAGGAATGGGAGCTGAAAGATGAAAGATGTATTCTCATACAAGGTATAGATCACCCCCCCCCCACACACACACACACACACGCACACGCACGCACGCGCGCACACACACATACACACACACACACATTGTTTTCCCCATCATTCGAAGGCCAATAGAGAACCGCAGGAAAGAGTCCGGAAGTATACTTCCTGGTTCGTCAGGGGAAATGTGAATGGGGTTTTAGAATGGGGATTTCACTTAAATAAATGCATAAAATGAAGTCTGTGGTTGACAAAAGTTTATGGGTATGCAAATTTGCGCTCAGCATGATCATCTTCACAAACGTGAACAACTTTTATGACTTTTGGAATGTAAATGCTTGTTTTTTTTTAAACAAGATTTTTTGAAAACGCTTCAAAAGACATCAAAGTTATTCACGTTTGTGAAGAGTATCATGCTAAACCCAAATTCACGTTCCTATAAACTTTTGTTAACCACATGGACCTTATTTGATGCATTTAAGTAAAATCCCCATTCTAAAACCCGCATCGACTTTTCCACTGAAGAACCAAAATGGCGGCGATTTCAGGATAAACCCTACAAAAACACATCATCCCTGCGGTACTCTGTTGAGCTCTGGACATGGTCATTTGGAGAGAAAATAGTCATTGAAACTTGTGGAGCACTATTTCACATAATATACTGATTCAGATTGTTGAGGCGTGGTTTGATATATATACTATATTATATATATATATATATATATATATATATATAATATAGTATATTATATATATATATATATATATATATATATAATATACTGATTCAGATTGTTGAGGCGTGGTTTGATATATATACTATATTATATATATATATATATATATATATATATATAATATAGTATATTATATATATATATATATATATATATATATAATATACTGATTCAGATTGTTGAGGCGTGGTTTGATATATATACTATATTATATATATATATATATATATATATAATATAGTATATTATATATATATATATATAATATACTGATTCAGATTGTTGAGGCGTGGTTTGGTTTCTCTGCAGATAGGTTTCCTCCAGCTCCGGCTCATTATTCTCTCATCATTGTAACGGGCTGATTGTCTTGACCTGACCTTTGTTTTGAAGCAGGCTATAGAAGGAGATGATGACTGATGGGAGTTCAGAGGGAAACTGATAGCGTTTGACAGCAATGTTTCCCCCTGCTCGCTCAATAGCTCTGTGCTGTTACTCCAACACATGCGTTCCCAGGCCATTCAAGAGAAATATGCTGTTACAAAGACTGAGATTGCAACATCTACCACAGGAACTGTGAAGAAACAAACATGTGAAAGGAGTATCCAGATCTCACCATGTTCAGCCATCAGGCCCTGATGCCTTTGCAATTGAAACCGAGAGGAAAATGGACCATTCTTCCAGAAGGTCACCATGGAGAGATGGGGTCATTCTCATGCTGCTGTCCGATGAATACATCTAGACCACTCTGGTGTTTATGTTGAAGAGCCTGGCCAATGCATTTGAAATGGTGTAATAGACTTGAAGCATGAAGGAGGTTGGCGTGTGACAGAGATGATCAAAGCCGATTAAAACCAGGTTGTTTGTGTTCCAACACACACGCACGCGCAGACACACACGCACGCACGCACGCACACACACACACACACACACACACACACACACACACACACACACACACACACACGTGTTCCAACACAAACACAACTGAGCCCCTTCTGGAGAATGGCCTTGGCTCCATTTTGGAGCATCAACAGAGGACCAAAACTGTCACTTTTTTTGGGTGAGGTCTTGGGAACTGGAGTGGAGATATTTCGAGGGAAAATGACTTATAAAGGTAATACAGTGACTGCAAACAATTCCAATTTCTGTCCTTTCAAAACCCACTGGATAATGTCAAAATGCATGCGTCATGCAGCTGAAAGCAAGACTGCTTTTCTTAGTGCCTGAGAAGTTGACATTTTGTTGCAAAGTTTTCACCCACCAGCACACTGGCTATTGATACAGTATAGTGTACATGTACCTACAGTAACTCAATTAAAATGATGAATGTTAAAACAGGGACATTCATGATTACATCCGGTGTGTACAGTATAGTTACAGTCGGTCTGTGTGGAAACGCTCACAAAATGTTACTACAGCTGAAGTGTGGTAACAAAAAAACATATCTCAATGGGTTGACTCAAGAAAGGACGGTGCTGTGGCTCTACACTACAGGATTGGGGATTCTAGAGCAGGTACATAGACGTCTGTTCAGATGTGCGTTTACTGCCGTGGTTGAATCACCGATCCTGTCTGCCTGGCCTGGGCTAGCAGCTACATGCTAACTGTGCTGAATGGGGAGAACGGGAGGATTTACCCCACCCTGACCACGCCCCCAGCCAGCTATACCCCATGCGTCTATGATGTGACCTTGACTGTATCTACGTATATCATCAGCAACAAAATAAGGCCATTGTGATGTAAAAACATGAATGAATGATTAACATGCCTCTCAATGTCCTGCATATGAAGCCATTTTCATTCTACATGTGATACACGAGGTTCATTTTCTCATTGACACCAGTGAATTTGTCTTTACTGGCTTGAATGTATTTCAGCGGTTTGGCTTGATCACTGGGTGATTAAACAGGCTTTGTGAAGGACAACAACTGGCAAATATTTAATGACACAAATGACTTTGTGAAAACGCTGCAGAGAGCTGGGATGAACTGCAGCAATCATCTCAGGATGAAACTCTCAGCTAATGAGCCGTGGGAGGAGCCAGAGTCTCAGGCCACGGACAATTAACCAGGAGACCCATCTCACTCTTTCTTTCTTTCTTTCTTTCTTTCTTTCTTTCCTTTCCTTTCTTTTCTTTTCTTTATTCCTTTCTTTCCTTTTGTTCTTTCTTTCTTTCTTTCTTTCTTTCTTTCCTTTCCTTTCTTTTCTTTATTCCTTTCTTTCCTTTTGTTCTTTCTTTCTTTCTTTCTTTCTTTCTTTCTTTCCTTTCTTTTCTTTATTCCTTTCTTTTCTTTTGTTCTTTCTTTCTTTCTTTCCTTTCCTTTCTTTTCTTTATTCCTTTCTTTTCTTTTGTTCTTTCTTTCTTTCTTTCTTTCTTTCCTTTCCTTTCTTTTCTTTATTCCTTTCTTTTCTTTTGTTCTTTCTTTCTTTCTTTCTTTCCTTTCCTTTCTTTTCTTTATTCCTTTCTTTTCTTTTGTTCTTTCTTTCTTTCTTTCTTTCTTTCCTTTCCTTTCTTTTCTTTATTCCTTTCTTTCCTTTTGTTCTTTCTTTCTTTCTTTCTTTCTTTCCTTTCTTTTCTTTATTCCTTTCTTTTCTTTTGTTCTTTCTTTCTTTCCTTTCCTTTCTTTTCTTTATTCCTTTCTTTTCTTATGTTCTTTCTTTCTTTCTTTCTTTCTTTCTATTCTTTCCTTTTGTTCTTTCTTTCTTTCTTTCTATTCTTTCCTTTCCTTTCTTTTCTTTATTCCTTTCTTTTCTTTTGTTCTTTCTTTCTTTCTTTCTTTCTTTCTTTCTTTCTTTCTTTCTTTCCTTTCCTTTCTTTTCTTTATTCCTTTCTTTTCTTTTGTTCTTTCTTTCTTTCTTTCTTTCTTTCCTTTCCTTTCTTTTCTTTATTCCTTTCTTTCCTTTTGTTCTTTCTTTCTTTCTTTCTTTCTTTCCTTTCTTTTCTTTATTCCTTTCTTTTCTTTTGTTCTTTCTTTCTTTCTTTCCTTTCCTTTCTTTTCTTTATTCCTTTCTTTTCTTATGTTCTTTCTTTCTTTCTTTCTTTCTTTCTATTCTTTCCTTTTGTTCTTTCTTTCTTTCTTTCTATTCTTTCCTTTTGTTCTTTCTTTCTTTCTTTCTATTCTTTCCTTTTGTTCTTTCTTTCTTTCTTTCTATTCTTTCCTTTTGTTCTTTCTTTCTTTCTTTCTTTCTTTCTATTCTTTCCTTTTGTTCTTTCTTTCTTTCTTTCTTTCTTTCTTTCTTTCTGTCTTTCTTTCTTTCTTAGTAGAGAGCAAAATAAGTGTGTGTATGTGTGTGTGTGTGTGTGTGTGTGCGTGTGTGTGTGTGCGTGTGTGTGTGTGTGTGTGTGTATGTGCGTGTGTGCGTGTGTGTGTGTGTGTGTGTGTGTGTATGTGTTAGTGTGTGTGTGTGTGTGTGTGTGTGTGTGTGTGTGTGTGTGTGTGTGTGTGTGTGTGTGTGTGTGTGTGTGTGCTTAATCACTAATATGTAAGTCAAACGGTCCCCCGGGTGCTGAAAGGGAGAGGCGGTGATGGAGAAAGAGGGTGTGTGTGTTTGCTCTTTATGATAAATGTATGGTCGGTGTGACGTGGCTGAAAAGGAAGCCAGCAGGGACGATGTAAAGACAAAGAGGCTTTATATCGGACTTCAAAAGAAAAACCCCCCGCAGTTTCGAGATGACAAAGCGGCTTAACGAGCTATTTTGCATCAGATTATTAGGGAATTAGAATAATAATAAGAACGTTAGTATGCTTGTATGATGGTTGCATCATATCCAGTTTCATGAGACATATTGGCATGGGTATATTGTACTTAATATTTAGCTGATGCTTTTAATTAATCCATTTTAGAGAGAATCAACATGGCTGAGAAGGTAGGAATTCAGTGTCTTATCGAAGGATACTCAAGCACATTGACATTTCACGTGCCATTTGCTGCCAAATGAACGACTACAAGTTCATACATTTTTAACTATGGCTATGATGGTGGCAGCGTTATGACTCCCTGGCAGTGTTACTGCCACGCTGACCAATGGCTTCTCCTGCTACTTCATGCATCAAGTGAACACCTGAGAAGAGAAGATGAACATTTGGTGTCACAGTTCCTTGCCAGTACATCTCGTGGTGTTGCAAGTAGTCATTTTGGTTTTGTGAGTCAGGAAAAACGGTTTGGAAATAACTGCAGAGGAGAGAGGAGGGATGAGAGAGGATGAGAACAATTCGTAGTAGGAGGTGAACGAGCGCAAACCTTTAATCGCATGGCGCCACTCCCCCTGTGCACCCCCCCCCCCCCCCAAACACCACCCGTATCCCCCTAGCCACTAGGGATGGGAATTGATAAGATTTTAGCGATTCCGATTCCATTTTCGATTCTGCTTATCGATCCGATTCCTTATCGATTCTCTTATCGATTCTCATTGGGCAAGGAAAAAAAAAAAAGAGTACAAACGGGTTTATTAACATTAATTTTCTTTTAGATTATTATTATTATAATTATGTATTATTATTCAGCTCTGATATCAGATTGCTCTTTTCAATCCCATACCAAGCAGGGATCAGTGTGTCTGTTAAACTGGCTTTGTTTGGGAACAATGCACACAGGATGGTGCCGGCACATTAGCACAGATCATCCTGAAAGCCATCGTGTCCCTGAATCCAAGTCAGCCCATTCATTTGAGAAGCTCAGGGGCAATAATGGCCTTATGTGATTCAGTTCAGTTCAACAAGGCACTGGCTTCCTCTCAAATATTTAAACGTTTAAGCATCAACCTTTTCAGACGATTGTCAAATCCAGCACATTGGAAAGTAAGTGTGAATTCATGCTTTGTCATTTGCAAATGACGACGGTCCTGATTTAATTAGAACGGACGAGAACGTGGCTGATCTACAGAACAGTCAGCCATATTGGAGCTGATCTACAGAACAGTCAGCCATATTGGAGCTGATCTACAGAACAGTCAGCCATATTGGAGCTGATCTACAGAACAGTCAGCCATATTGGAGCTTATCTACAGAACAGTCAGCCATATTGGAGCTTATCTACAGAACAGTCAGCCATATTGGAGCTGATCTACAGAACAGTCAGCCATATTGGAGCTGATCTACAGAACAGTCAGCCATATTGGAGCTGATCTACAGAACAGTCAGCCATATTGGAGCTGATCTACAGAACAGTCAGCCATATTGGAGCTGATCTACAGAACAGTCAGCCATATTGGAGCTGATCTACAGAACAGTCAGCCATATTGGAGCTGATCTACAGAACAGTCAGCCATATTGGAGCTGATCTACAGAACAGTCAGCCATATTGGAGCTGATCTACAGAACAGTCAGCCATATTGGAGCTGATCTACAGAACAGTCAGCCATATTGGAGCTGATCTACAGAACAGTCAGCCATATTGGAGCTGATCTACAGAACAGTCAGCCATATTGGAGCTGATCTACAGAACAGTCAGCCATATTGGAGCTGATCTACAGAACAGTCAGCCATATTGGAGCAATGAGGTTAACTTGGGACTTGGCCATAAGGGGACATGATCACTCAAGGCCTTACAGGGATAGTTAAAATGTTTTGATGTGGGGTTGTATCAGTGTGGAAGTGAATTGAAAAGCTTTAGTTCCTCGAATGGCCACTAGGCATCTGGGGCAGTAGGCATTCCCCCCCATGTTAAAATGCCCGACTTTGTAACAGGATTAAACATATTTCCAGGCAGGGGCAAAAAATGGTTTTGGTCTATATAGCTAATTTCACCTTTTCATAACAACTGTAGGGGGAGGTCATTTTTATATAACTCGCCCGTTTGGAGTTAAATGATAGAAAAGGGGGTGATTGACAGATCGCCTGTCCAGTGATCGCGCAGCTTGCCGATCACGGACCAATAGCAGGCGGAGCTGTGGCTCTGGGAAACTCCCATCTCACGTGAGCTGCGCAAGGACTCAACCCATCCCCTCCCACTCTGCTGACGAAAAATCAAGATGGTGACGGCCAACGTTTGAACTCCAGGGAGAAGAATATTTAATGGGATAGCTACATCCATATTATTTATGTCTATGGGTTGTATGAGGTACTTGCTGACAGTCAGTGTACTAATGCAGCCAGTGTGTTCCCAGTTTGGAGAAATGGAGACTGGCTGCGTCAGACAAGCAGAGCTGTCTTCTGAGTGTGAACAGAGTCATGAGCAAAAACGTACAAAAATTAAATATAAAAAAAGTACTGCTCAACTGGCGTAATCCAAGCTCTACCCACATCAAAGAATCTGAACTCTCCCTTTATTGCTCAATAAAAATGTTTTGCACAGATCAGATTTTTTTTCTCATTCATGTTTGCAAAGTGACCCGTATCGAACATCAGGAGGAAAGGAAATCACTGGAAAGTCGTCCATTCACTTCCACACACCAGCGTCATTTTCCTTGAATTAAACATAGCTAAAAGCTGTTGTGTGGTGGGCTGCGCAGACAACAAATGTAAAAAATCGCCAATTAAAGTGTTTTGTTGTACTCCCGAGCCAAACAAGGAAGCCATTGAGAATTGGCGAGAATAAAAATGTGGATCTAGCTGTCAAGGAAGTAATTTGGAGTGTTCATCTTCCGTATATATGATCTTTGTGTGCAACACGTGACCATGCACGCGACATAGGAGAACACCAGGATTGGAGGCGGGGGATTTTGCCCCCGTTTTGGGTGTGGTTTCTGAATAATGACACGCTCCGCAGTGTCTATGGAAGCCAATGAAAGTGAAATTGCGCTCAATTTAAAGCAATATTTACAGCGGAGGTCAGATGAGACTACTTGGTCTTCTGATGAAGATAACTTCCATGTTGTTGCTTCCCTCCATCTTTTTTCTGAAGGCCGCCAACGGAGAGTGACGACAAGTCAACAACACAAAACACTTGAATTGTGATCTGGCCGATCAGATATGTATCAGATCTAGGACAACATATGTGTCTTGAATTAAAAATAACAGATTCCATATGTTGTTTTTTGTGTGTTGAGGGGAAAATCTGATCCGTGCTCAGCAACCCAGAGAGAGAGAGAGAGAGAGAGGAGGGATTGGTGTTAAATAGAGCTGTGTGCAGTGTATTATATATATATATAGATAGATAGATAGATAGATAGATAGATAGACAGACAGACAGATAGATAGATAGATAGATAGATAGATATAGATATAGTTAACAATTTTGTCAAAAGGCTTAGGTCTGTTCTTTTGAGTCGCTCTAAATTTCATTACTCGAAATTAGCACAAAGAACTATTTTGGTGAGAGTTGTATCCAATTTCCCACAATCTCTCAGCACCGTCTTCCATCCACTCTGTTACATCTTCCCTCTGTGACAAGATCAATCCTCTCACTCACTGCAGCCATCAGTCGTCAGCCATCAAAGCAATGATTGCTTTACCAGCCCCGAAAGATGCTCCGCTGCTCACGTGGCGTCCGATGGCTGCGCCCAAGCGGAAAAATCGCCGAGGTTCAATTCTCGATGGCGCTCTCCTGAATTGACATAAGCTGAAGTGATTATTTTCTGGTGAATCCATTCAAAAGTGAACGCGCTCTGTGGAGCAGGGAGAACGTCAACGTCAACACAACGCTGTGGTGGAGCTAAGCCTCGGATGGGATGAAAACCTTCATCCAATTTCTTTGGTGTAAAGTGCACCTAGTATCTGTTTGTCCTCGACATGAAAACGTTTGGGAAACTCTTGCTTTAAACCTCCCAGCGTGTGTGAACGTTGTTAAAAACACGACATTGATTTTGACGAGGACAAAGCTCTCTGTGTTGCATCAAAATGCAGCTGAAACCTCTCAAATGTTGCTCTTTCATAAGCACATGTCTTCAGTCAGCCAATAGCATCACTAATAATAATATGTCATTGTGATTTATATCACCCAGAAGCAATTTGATAAAAGTAGGCGTCTGTTTTCACACAGTGGATATGCCATTCTGGAATGAAGGGCTTGGCAGCGTTGTTTGAACATGATTTAATAGGCTCCCATCTCTCGAGTCGTCTGTCTCCTTACTGTATACCACTGGGTTTCACTTTTCAGGCCAGCACCCAAACTGGCTAAATGTGCTTTCTTACCTTGGGACCCTGCAGGCCCTGCAGCCATTTTCAATGATTAAATGTCAATGGAGACCGATGCCAGATTAATGAAGTTGTTATATTTAAAACTGAAGAGTGCTGTCGTCCCTGAGTTGTATGGATCTTATTGCAAAGAGCACATGCCCCTAACTGAGACATGATATTTCCTGTATCCCAGGAGCCATCTTCTCTTCACTCTTTTGTTCTCATCAGGCTACGCGGCCTGCTAATCTAGTTTGTTGGGCCTCGCGGCCCCTTGTGTTGCTGTTGTGTTGTGTTTGGGGGTGTCTGTGTGTGTGTGTGTGTGTGTGGGGGGGGGGGGGGGGGGAGTCTGTGTGTGTGTGTGGGTGAGGTGGGGGGTGTCTGTGTGTGTGTGGGGTGTGTCTGTGTGTGTGTGGGGTGTGTCTGTGTGTGTGTGTGTGTGGGGGGGGGGGGGGAGTCTGTGTGTGTGTGAGGTGGGGGGTGTCTGTGTGTGTGTGTGGGGTGTGTCTGTGTGTGTGTGTGTGTGTGGGTGGGTGGGTGAGGTGGGGGAAGTCTGTGTGGGTGTAAGGGGTGTGTGTGGGGGGTGTCTGTGTGTGTGGGTGAGGTGGGGGGTGTCTGTGTGTGGGGGGGCATGGGTACTGTGGGGGGGGGGGGTGTCTGTGTGTGTGGGATGGAGTGGGGAGTGTCTGTGTGTGTGGGGGGGGGTGGGGTGTCTGTGTGTGGGGGGGCATGGGTACTGTGGGGGGGGGGGTGTCTGTGTGTGTGGGATGGAGTGGGGAGTGTCTGTGTGTGTGTGTGGGGGGGGGGGGGGGGGGTAGGGTGTCTGTGTGGGTGGGTGCAGAGCAATTTAGAGAGAGAGTGGCATCAGCGGACGACCAAAATGCATGACCCATTAGCCAATGAACAGCCAGGAATGGGTCTCGCGCTACTTTTGAATGCTAAAATAAAGCTGATAATGTACAATTTGATAAAAAAATAAAAAAATAAAAACTTTCAAAGTACAACACAAACTGTCCATTTTGCTGCAACTCGACAGTGCTGCTTTAGGAGTTAATGGAGATGTCGCGACTCTTCTATATACAGTACATCTCTCTGTGTGGGGTGTCTGTTTGCGGGGGTGGTGCTGAGCTGGATTGGGGTGTCTGTGTGTGTGTGTGTGGGGGTGAGGGGGTGGCGTGGTATCCGTCGGCCGGGCTCCATGTGATGCACATCGTGACTAACAGACAGACAGACACTGTCCGCCTATAGACAATTTTATAATAGGATGCTATTACTCTTGTCATGCTGGGACCCCAATTGTCGCTCACTTTGGGACGGTCTCGTCAAAACATAGGCCTAATAGTAGACCTATACTCTCATCATATGGTCCCACCAAACAGGTCCGTATGCTGTATCTATGAGACATTTATTGTTCTAAAAAATATATATATATATATCACAACTAACAAAACACAAAGTGAATCATATGAAATTAGGGCACCTACTTTACAGGTTGGAATGCAGCTAATTAGTGTCTCAGACGTGACTTATTAAAACACAGTGGAGTCCTCAGCAGGCAGAAGATAAAGCCCGGGGGGAAAACAACAGAAGCGGGAACAACTGTGACACAATTTGATGTGTTTCAACCCAGTAAAGGGAAAATCCACCCTAAAACACCTGAACACAGCAAAAAAGAAAAGGAGAAAAAAATCTATTGTTGATGTAGCTTACTTTACTCCGTCCATTTTGTTGTTGTTTGGGGGGGCTTATTTTTCTTATTCCCGCAAATAACTGAGAAAACATGGGGCTAAAATATCATGTTGAGATATTTCTAGCAGCTACAATGAAGTTTGAGAGCCGAAAAATATCCAGCTATCTAAACGTCAATTGTAAGCGTCTGATTTTGGTGTCAGTCCCACAGAATCAAAGTGTGTGTGTGCGTGTGCGTGTGTGCGCGTGTGAGTGTGTGTGCGCGTGCACGTGTGTGTGTGTGCGCGTGCACGTGTGTGTGCGCGTGCACGTGTGTGTGTGTGACTCACAGATACAGAGCAGCTGGGTTCGTCGATGGTTCAGTCAGTGGCATTCATCACACGATAACAAAGCAGATTCAGAATACAGCAGTGTGATTACCAATGATCGCTATTTCCTTACAGTTACCAAAAATTCACAATGCACCCAGTTTGCTTTTGTGATTGTGACTGTGGCTGAATTGGTGTATGAATGCCAGGCAGTGCGTTTTGAACAAGATGTATTGTATGCAGCAGTCAGTGTGACTCAGAGAAAGGGATGTCATATCTCACGACATTATCTCTCAGTGTTTTCAAAAGGCCCCAGTGGTGGCTTCACACGTTCAACACATGCCTGCCTCAGAAACATCTGGACAAACACCAGAGATGTTGAGAGGAGAAACATCTCATCTTGTAGGAAGCTGCTGGCGTCGTAACCACGCCATTTCCAAGTCCCTGAATAAAACACGCCGGCCGGGGTGGGTGGTAGACTAAATAAAGTGAACATTTTCGTTTTAACCTTCAATTTGCGCCACAGAACCCAGCTCGGGACCAGTCTGGATTCCCAGCAAATCAACAACACCGCAAACCCACGAGACAAATCATCAGTTGAAACGAGCGATGGTCAAATTAACCAATTGTGGAAGAGGACAACAGTGTGTCAGCATGTGGGCTTCAGAATGGGCCGAGTCAGAGTGAGAGGGTTAGGGTTAGGGTCAGAATGGGCCGAGTGTTGGAGTTGAAATTGCCGTGCAGATGTTGATATTTTTACCAAATGACATGCTGCAGAAGAAGTGGTAAGGAGAGAGAGAGGGGGGGGGGGGGACCTGCCTATCCACAGAAACGTACCCGAAAGTGAGTGAGAGAAGGTGTAAATAGTAAAAAAAGGCAGACTGGCTGGATGAGATACCAGTAGAAGCCCTCAAGGCAGACATGAAACCATCTCCGCCAGCCAGCGTGCTTCACCACCTCATGCGAGCTCCAGCATCTGGGATGAAGACAGATCCCGTCGGATTGGAGAGATGACAACGTAGTAAAGATTCCCCGAGAAGCGGGACCTCGGGGGAGTGCAAAAACTACAGAGGCACATGTTCCTTTCAACACCAGGGAAGGTGCTCTGCTCTCAACCACATTCTACTGGGGCTGCTTCAGAAAGTGGTTGGTGAAAATGTGAGGGGGGAAACCATGGCTGGATTCTGAATGGTAGATCTTGTGGAAACCATATTGGCATCCTCAGGATGATCACAGACTAGAGGTCGGCAAGTAAGCAGGTTTTTGATTAAAGAACGAAAGATTTCCCTTCACTTTCCATAAGAACTGGGTTCTGACAGAGCCTGCAGAGCCGTAGTGAGCCCATGTTTAAGCTCTTTCATGATGATCTTGTGATTTTGGTATAGTGCTAACTGGCAGAGATGTCATTACAACAATAGAAGTTGAAGAAAAGGCACTGTGAGGATATAGAGAGGGGTGGGGTCCTTTTAATGTAACAAATACACATCATTTAGATAATTAGAATCCACACACACACACACACCTCACAAAGTTATTGTGTATGAATGTGAGTATTATAATAAAATGGTTTATTACATTCAAGTACATCATTACATAATTCTTTTCTAGGGCTTTCTTACCATACTCATTTCCATTATATCCTTCAGAATTTTGCCACTAACAGCCCTTCCCATTAACAATCAGTGTTGGGGGTAACTCATTACAAAAGTAACATATTACATGTAATATATTACTTTTAGCAGTAACTCAGTAATATAACTTATTACCAATAGGATTTCAGTAATATTATACCAGTTACTTTGTCAAGTACACAAGTTACAAATTGAGTTACTTTTTTTGTATCAAAGCCACCTAGCCTCGCTGCTAGTAGGGTTTTAGGAAAACATAAGAGAGGAAGAGATGAGATGGAATGCACCAACAGAAGATGGGGGGGGGGGGGGGGGGGGTCACTCTTGAACAGTGATCTGTCTTTTTTTGAAGCAGTTTTAGAACACCATCAACCAGCAATCCAGTACCGTTGTAATTGGCCATTTTTCATGACGACGCTCGGCCCTTTGCTTTTATGTCATTTATTTTGATCATATTTTCTCTCCCTCTCGTTCTCTCTGAATAGTGGCAGCACTCTGGCGCATGTGTGATGGGTCGATCTATTACCGTAGCGCAACACTTATCCAGGAAAGGCTGGCTGAGGTCGCTGGCTCTTTTTGCAGCAACCTTCTGCTTCACTATAGGACCTAGCATCCAGTCTGCAGGTTAGCTTCACTTCTGCTTCACTATAGGACCTAGCATCCAGTCTGCAGGTTAGCTTCACTCCTGCTTCACTATAGGACCTAGCATCCAGTCTGCAGGTTAGCTTCACTCCTGCTTCACTATAGGACCTAGCATCCAGTCTGCAGGTTAGCTTCACTTCTGCTTCACTATAGGACCTAGCATCCAGTCTGCAGGTTAGCTTCACTCCTGCTTCACTATAGGACCTAGCATCCAGTCTGCAGGTTAGCTTCACTTCTGCTTCACTATAGGACCTAGCATCCAGTCTGCAGGTTAGCTTCACTCCTGCTTCACTATAGGACCTAGCATCCAGTCTGCAGGTTAGCTTCACTCCTGCAGCGCGGGAGGGAGGGCTTGCTCAAGGGCACATTTCCCTTTATTCTCAATAATTTCACCTCCTTATCAGTGCGAGGTTTCAGACTGGCAGCCTGCCGATTCTGAGCCCCTTTCTGTCGTATCAAGGCTACCACTGCTGCTACCTTTATGCACCAAAATCAACAAAATGACTAAATGACATTGCACAGAGATAGAGGATGTACTATACATACTATATACTATACAGTATGGGAAGGAGATGGACATGTTTGTTATTTGAGTTCAGAGGGGATATATGATGAGCTTTTCTCCACGAGGAGGCAGATTTAGCAGAAAAGTTTTCTTTGGCACCATGGGTGATCTCATAGAGGCGTTTGCAGCACATCCATCCTCTGTAAGGAAGATAGTTCATATATTTTTGGAAATAATTGATCCTCTAAAAGCAATAATCCAACAGTGGTGAGAAAGAATCGGGCTGTTTTAGGAGAAGAAAAAAAGATGAAATTACAGTTCAGCTCGCCAATACACTAACGTTCAACAAAAAGCTGTCGGCACTGCAGCGCTAATACTAAATACATAAATATGAAGGGGGACTTTTACAATGTTCAGCACCGTAATATAATATCACAATGTTTCCGGATATAGTGGCAGAAAATATATAACTGTACAATACTTTGTTTTTGTGTTTCACGGGCAATGCGATGCTACCCTCACCCCGATCAGTGTGTGTGTGTGTGTGTGTGTGTGTGTGTGTCTCATACATCAGGTTAAGAGGCTATTTCTATAGATCCAGCCTGGCTGTGGCACCATGTCTAACCCTAATCACCCTCTGTCTCTGGCTGTCTGTCTCTGTCTGTCGCTCTCCCCTGGTTCCTCTGTCCCCTGGTCTCTCTCTCTCTCTCTCTCTCTCTCTCTCTCTCTCTCTCTCTCTCTCTCTCTCTCTCTCTCTCTCTCTCTCTCTCTCTCTCTCTCTCTCTCTCTCTCTCTCTCTCTCTCTCTCTCTCTCGAGTGCATGTGTCTCTGTCTAAATTGCCACACCAACCATTACCTTGTCCGGAGTCCTCCTAACCAGCCTATTCCGGTAACCCCAAGCCTGCCATCAGTGGCAGAACAGTTGTAAAAAGTACTTTGAGAAGCGAGCCAGAGAGCCGTTATGTGGGACAACCCCAAACACTCATCAGGCTGTAGCTCTGTCATTACGCGTGTCGACCGACGTTATTAATCTCAGAGGAGGCTTAAAAAACCTTTTACTGAAAGAGAGTCAGCTGGTAACTGCCAGTGTTTAGACCACACATGGGCAAAATGCGGCCCCAGGGCCGGCCCCGCCCCTGGGCCACCTCTATCCGGCCCCCAACGTCCTCAAAGAAAAACAAAACAACAACCCCCAAAAACTCAATAAAGGGCAGAATTATCTTAATAAATCATTGGATTTGTATCACTATTATATCGGGAGATTAACGAGAAAATTATCAATCGCCCACCCCTGGTTTAGACGCTAAGAAGTTTGAGCGTCGTCAGTATTTGGGCTTTTTTCTTTCTTCCATTGGCATTTTTGACCACAGCGAGCCGAACCATGCCGCGCCGATTTGGGTTTCCATCACCAGTTTAAACGCGAGAACCTGTGCCGAGCCATGGCTGGCCGACATGGACCATCTCGGAGTTGGTCAGTGGTTTTTTAGTCGACAAAGTGGTGTTTTAGTGTTTTAGTCGACAAAAGTGAAGTGAATGGTGAGCAACTTTCAAATGTGTATTTAAAAAGAAAAGCGTTATCCAAGTCTCCAGAAGCCCCGAGATGACGTCATTATACCCTACACCCTGTTTTTAACTGAACTCTTCACTGTAGCTGTGAGCTGAAAGTGAACGTGAAAATGAGACTTTCAAGGTCACGGCTACAGTGAATATTTCACTTAAAAATAGGCTGTAAGTAATGTCTTTTCACGTCGGTTTAGGAGAATGCTGTAACTCTGTTTCCCTGTAAAACACCACGGATGTTTTTTGGACTAAAAAACTTCACCTGTCCTCTCCACCGGCATGGGGGAGTGACCGAATTTTCATTTTTGGATAAATGTATCCTTTAAGGTGCTTCAAAGTTACCCCCCCCCCCCCTCATACAACCCAAGATGGAATTTTTTTAAATCACTGTATTATTACATCAAATGTAATAAGTTGACGTGTCTTGTGCATGATTTCCCTGTAAAATGGCATTTGGTATTTTTATTAACTTTGGGATGTTTACTATAGAGTTCAAATGAAGTTCTGTGGCTTTGAACCAAGCTTGGCTGCAAAAAGCATTTGTGATAGCGGACCCACCAGTTTGTGTGTGTGTGTGTGTGTGTGTGTGTGTGTGTGTGTGTGTGTGTGTGTGTGTGTGTGTGTGTGTGTGTGTGTGTGTGTGTGTGCGTGCGTGCGTGTGCAACTGTGTGTGTGTGTGTGTTTTCCATCCTCTACTAGAAACAAATGTGGAATGTGATGAGACTAAAACAATGAACTGATGTGCTTTCCAACTCCTCTCTCTGTCCTCTCTCTCCCTCTCTGTTTCTGAACGTTTCACAACAGTGGGTTACGTTCAAGGTTTCCTCCCACGTTACGAAATCAATGTGATGAGAATCATATGACAACGGCTAGTTCACAAGGTCAGGACTTGCTTGGCTGTGATGCTGGGCAACAACAACAACAACAACAACAACAACAACAACAACAACAACAACAACCTCCGTTCAACATTTCCCCCACTCCCCCCCCCCCTCTCCACTTTGTGATGTGATGTGATGAGATCTGATATGAGACCACATGCAGCTGTCTTCTTTCTAAACATCCTGGTCCTCACTGCGTTCCTCTCTTGTTCTCCTGTATATGTTTACAGTCCTGCAGAAGCCTCACGTGTCCCATTCACTCTCTTTATGTGTCTGTAATTCACCAGCTCACACTGTCTTCCTACGTGTGGAAAGTGTTTCATGCCACCCAGACCGAGCCGTACTATTGATTATTCATTTGCGATATGTCCATAAAATGTTTACTCGCTGCCTTGTAAAACAGAGAGCTTTCTTAAAGGGGCTCTAAGTCAAGTTTACGACTTTTGTCAACGTCTGTCGGTGAGCAGGGACTTGCAACAACATTGAAACGTCTGCGGCACAGCGTAGGGTAGCCTCCAAGGGACAGAAATACAAAAGTAAAAAAATAAATATAATAGAATGAGCAAATGAGATAATCAGAGCATTATGTCCAACAGAAATGAGTAGTGAGGAGGACATTATCACATTGCAAAATAACACCGCATGTCATTTTGGCTCTTTTGGCTTGAGAACAAAATGTGTTATGGGTCACCAGCTACATCAGGTGTTTGGGTCTTTCAATTCCTCTCCGGACAAATGGTACTGTGTATTTTAGTAGCCCACTTGTTTGGCTGATCTAAATAGTCACGACAGGGAACCAGAACTCTTTTCTGCTGGCAGGAAACCAGAAACAAAAACAAAAAAATGTTGTAGCCTAACTAATGCTAATATAACACTCATGAGTAATGAATGCAATTAAGAGATCGTAAAGAAACCAAGGCCTCACTGTATAGTCACAGATGACATAACAGCCAACTTTTGTTTAGATATGAAAACAGTCTCATAGCTAGATATTATGTTCTGAGCTGAATGTCCCAACCATAATGACAAATGCTCAAATTAATACAAAATCCATGAATTAATAATGATCCTTTTGCCTTGAGAGTTTAAATGCCTTTTCAGTGATCTAGGCCTGGAATCCAATTCGATTAGGAGATGTATATACACTAAAGATGACTGATAATGTATCCCAGATAATAGTGTGAACCTGCAATTTCTAAGCGGTCCTCTATCCCGAACGAGAGAGCTACACATTCTTCACCAAGCGTATATATGCAGGAAGCATCTTGCTTCCTTCAGCCATGTTAGTCAAAGTATTACAACAACCAGAAGATGATGAGTCACTCTATGACATTGATGAATTACCTACTGTATCAAACAAAGCAGGTATGCTGATCATTTTGTATGGGACGGTAAAAATCGTATCTACGTAATGCCCCTTTAATGATGTACGGTAACTAAGATGATCTTGCTTAAAGCCTTAAGATAATCTCAAACGCTCTTCATTGTAACGGTGAATAAAATAATTATTAAAGAGAGAGCTGTGATCAGGTACAAAGTAACGAGTCACAATTGGACTTATTGTTGCCAGGAAACAAGTAGATTTGTGACCTTCTGTCTAACTTTTCTCAGTTTCAAACCTTACATGTCTGCATTGTCCAGAATAGCAGTCATCACCCTTATGTTGGAGCTACACTACCAGCGTTGCGTTGCCATCCGCGCTGCGCCAATGTTCTGTGACTTCCAAGCCATTGACTTTTGAATGCATTCAACTTTTGTATCGATTCACCAGAAAACAATCAAACTATTCCAAAGTGGAAGAAAGCATGCGTCAACCATCGAGTATTGTACCTCTGAGATTTGTTTCTGCTTGGATGCAGTTATCGGACCTAACACAGCCTTGCACCACGCTCTTTAAGCGACTTCTATAAGTGACATGTGTGTGTTTGTCTGTCCGTCCGTTTGCACCTGAGGTGAGGTGAGCATGAGATGTAGCTTAGGCCCCTCCCAAGGAAGCGAGAGAGCGAGGTCGACGCTCAACAGTGAATGTGGAGAGAGAGAGAGCTCACATGCTGGTGAAACAGAGGGTGAAACATGCGCACACACACACACACACACACACACACACAGTGCCAGGGCATATTGTAATTAAATAATCACTCTTTAATAAGGTTTCAATTTTGTGATCCACGGTAAATCCCGGAGCGGTCTTTTGAGTCTTTCTATTGAAACTGGATCAAGTTGGATTTCCTGATCTGCATTAAAACCCGGAACAGACTTTTGACCTGCCTCTCTGTTATATTGTTGAAACTGGAGTGAACTGGAGTGTACTCTGCGACTGGATTGAAGTACTACTACTGCCTGGCATAGGTCACAACCTGGGTGTAATTTATTATCCCTACCATAACCCACTGCATGCTGACATTGCCTCCCAAGTGCAGGGAAAACATTTCCTGGCTTGACTGTGGGACCGAACCAAAACATGGAGAGCGCATTGCAAAATCTAAAGTAAATATGGCTATCGATGGGAAAATCAAGCAGTTGACCTTTTGGAGATATGGACTTTCTGCACGGCCCTGATGATATTAAGGCAGGATGTGTTTGCATGTAATGTTGCCCAAGAGGACGCTGTGTTCAGAAGCTTTCTTCACTCCACAAAGATTTCTCCACAAAGTCAACAATGGATAGAAATGGGCTGTGAAGTGTGAAGTACTGACATGCCAATTGGTGAAAGTAAACAGTCGCTTTCTCTCTCCTCTGCTCTCACGTCCCCTCATCTCTCCGTCTGTCCTCTCCGCTCTGCCGCTCTTCTGTTTGTATTTCCACAACAAGGAGCTGCGTTCAAGATCTCTCAATTTCAACAAAATCAACAACGGCAACAGATGGTGTTTGATTTTGATGAACTGATGTTACGCCAACTTGATGAAAGAATAAAACATAATTATCTTATCTTCTCTACTCTCTCACTCTCCATCAGTTAAGACGTGTATGCATTTTACTTTAGTTGGATTTTGACAACGATTAAAAACGCAACTGAACAGCTTTAAAAATAAATATAGCCGCAGACGGCAATACCAGGGGTTCAAGCCTGGTATTGCCCCCGAAGGGGCTTGAATGTCTGTCATATCTGTCATTGGGCCAAATTTCAGGTCTCTGTGGTCACCCAGGTCGACTAGTGACCTCCAGGTGCATGTGAGCACCATTGCGAGCAGCAAGACAAGATCTGTTCAGGGTCAACAAAATCCAACACATCCAGATGGGGTAAAGGAACAGGAAAAAGGTAACAAAGAAAAAAAAAAAGGTCTTCTCCTCTCTCCAGACCACCACCCACCCCTCTCCTCTGAACATGGAGTTGGAGCACAACAACAGATTGTGTTTCCACAAAACTATATCAACTGCAGAAGGGGAATGTTAACACAATCTGAAACATCAGCACTTAGCATCAACACATGGAATATCTCACTGTGTGTGCACACGCATGTGTGTGTGTGCACACGCATGTGTGTGTCTTGTCCAAACATCACAACTGTTTCTGCTGATATAAATACATTTTAGCAACTAAAAATTACAATCGTCCAAGGACTCGTCTCACTCCCCAAGACGTTGCCAGAATTATTGATTTGCATGACTTTGCTGCTATTAGAAAAAAAGGTTATTCTATAGGGAAGAAAATATATAAAAATGTATATGTTTAATTGATGGCTTTTGTGAGTTTCCTGCAATGAAAAAGTTGCCTGCAGTATGATACAAAGTAGCCTGCAGTATGATACAATATCATAAAAAGAAATGCTACAATGCCATTAAAATGTATAGGTCCATTTTTTGAATAGTCATTTTATATGGCAAAGGATACAGAAATCCAACAATTTAAATGGAAACTCCACTTTACAATAGATTTCACAGACACATCAGCCATCAAAATCCCACAACCTGCTTCTATCTTGCATTTAGGGGGGTACGGTGGCGCAGTCGGTAGCGCTGTCGCCTCACAGCTAGAAGGTCCTGAGTTCGATTCTCGCCTGGGATGCTGTGGGCACTGGAGTTGTGACCCCCCCATATCTTCAGTGCCTACTGCCCAGGTGGGCTATCTCGTCGAAAGGGCCTTTCTGTGTGGAGTTTGCATGTTCTCCCCGTACCCCCCAGGGGGTTCCTCCGTACATAGCCCACCACTAAAAACATGCAGAAGATCGTCATCCGACCAGTGACGACAACATCTGAAGTTGGTCCCCGGGCGCTGGAAAGAAAAAGCGACCACTGCTCCTGGCCTGCCCCCTGGAGGAAAGGACAAGCCTGGATGGGTCAAATGTAGAGGACATATTTCACCGGCCACCGTCAGCATGAGTGTGTGTTGTGGCCGCATGCATGTGTTGTAGTGTTCGTGTGACAATAAAGACGGGCTTCCGTCTGAAATCGTGTTTTATCTTCCATTACTACAGCCACAGCCACTGCAGCATCTTCCATGTCAATGTCCTTTATAGAATGGAAATGTGCAATGTATGTTTCTTTGTTCCTGCTTTATGCCCTATGTATCTATTGCCTTGCTGTATTTTTCTATTTGCTAATTTTATAATGTTTGGAATATGGATTTTTTTTAAGATATATTGAGCACCATATATTGAGCACTTTGTCTATTTTAAAATTCAAGTGTATTCAATGTCATGAGCAGACACAGAACTGGCGGGAGAGCGCGTCGGGCTTGATGTTCAAGTCAAGGTGAAGTTGAACCTTCCAAAATACAAGGCCCAGCTGGCTTGTCGAGAGTTCAACCATTTTGCTGTCTGGATGCAAGCCAGGTTCTTGTGGTCCATCCACACGATGAAGGGATGTTTGGAACCCTCCAGCCAGTAATTGGCTCCTCAAGAGCCAATTGAACCTTTTGATCCACAGGAGAGCATTGAGAGAAAGCACCGCTCCAACCCCAGTCTCAGAAGCATCAACCTCAACGATGAACTGAAGTTCAGGGTCGGGTTGAGCGAGCACAAGCGGCTGAAGACAAGTGGCGCTTGAACTCTTGAAAAGGAGCCTCTGCCTGAGGGGTCCACCACAACGGGGTAGAGGTGGAAGTGAGGGCAGTGAGCGGGGCAGCCAAACGGCCATAGTTGCGGATGAAGTGCCGGTAGAAATTGACAAACCCAAGGAGCAAGTTGATGGAAACATGAAATTCACATTTCTCAGCTTTAACGAAAAGCCTGTTTTCCAACAGCCGTTGGCGTACCAGGCGGACGTGCTGCTGATGGCTGTCGATGTCCTGAGAATAGATGAGGATATCTAAATAGACAAAAACAAAGCGATCAATCATTTCTTTCGGAATGTCATTAACGAGAGCCTGGAAGACAGCAGGGGTGTTAGTAAGCCTGAACAGAACAGCATGGCATGACCAAGTACTCAAAATGGCCAAGATAAGTTTTGAAGGCTCTCTTCCACTCAACCCCCTCCCTAATGCGGATGAGGTGGTAGGCATTCCGCAGGTCAAGCTTGGTGATTACCTTGGAACCATGCATGGAGAGGCGGAAAAGCTGAACTGATGAGAGGCAAGGGATACGTATTATTTACCGTGATGTCGTTCAAACCCAATCAATACACGACCTAAGAGTTCCATATTTCTTCCCCACAAAGAAATGACGAGGGCTTGATGATGCCTGCAGCCAAGGAGTCGCGGATGTAGTCCCTCATAGACTCCTGCTCAGGACGGGAGGTACCGGCTGTGCAGATAGGGCGCTCCAGGTCTAAGGTCAATAGCACAATCGTAGGGTCCGTGGGGTGGCACAGACAAGGTATGATGTTTACTGAACACCGGGGCTAAATCATGGGAACCCATGGGAAGTGACGACAGGTCAGGATATTACCTTGCCGGCGGACCAGTCAATGTGGGGCTTGTGCAGGGCTAACCAGGGACGACCAAGAACCAAGGGGGTACCAGGACAGTCAAATACATGAAAGCAAATATTTTCCTGATGCTTCCCAGAAATGCGAAGAACAACCGGCATCGTTCTCTCAGTGAGGCAGGCGAGGAGCTGGGCATTAAGGGTGTCGGGCAGTGGGGAGAGGAATGGTACCCATGGCCAATTGGGCAAAAATCCCATGATCCAAAAAGCTCTCTTCTGCCACTGAGTCGAGTACAGGAAGGGTAATGGACTGATCCTGCCACTGGAGGGTGGCATTAAACAGCGACTGGGGGGGAGAAGGGCAGTTGGTTTGGCTCAGCAGTATCTCCCCTATTGCTACTGACGATGATTAGGGCAGGTGGCGGCGAAATGGCCGGATTGGGCACAGTAGAAGCAGAGCCAAAAGTTGAAACGGCGCTGCTTCTCCTCAGGGGTGATGTGGGTAATTCTGCCCAATTGCCTGAGCTTTGGATCTGGAAGCGACTGAGAGACAGAGGTAGTCGGGGGAGAAGGCCTACTAGGCAAGGTAGCGGGAGATGGAAACACAAAACGTCCCCCTTTCTCCCTACGGCGTTCCCGTAAACGGTTATCTAGGCGGATAGACAGGGAAACGAGGGAATCCAGACTGTCCGTCTCGTCCCTAGCCGCTAGCTCGTCTTTAACATTGTCCGATAACCCGCGAAGAAAAGCACCGTGCAGCGCGGTCTCATCCCACTCACTTTCGGCAGCAAGAATTCTAAACTCTACAGAAAAATGTGCCACCGACCGGGAGCCTTGGCGAAGAGAAAGAAGTCTACTGGCGGCTTCTCTGCCCTGAACAGGATGATCAAAAACTTTCCTTAACTCAGCTGAGAACAAGGAAAATGATGTGCACACAGGGTCTTGGCTCCGCCTCTCCCACAGTGCTGTAACCCACTGCGCTGCCCTCCCCGATAATAACCCCATAACAAAAGCTATGCGGGATTGTTCAGTGTTATAAGTACCGGGCTGCTGAGAAAACACCAGAGAGCACTGGAAGAGGAAACGCCTGCACGCTCCTAAATCACCTGAGTAACGTTCCGGAGTGGGGATGAGAGGTTCCCGAGGGGTGGGAGCAGAAGGCACGGCTGCAGTGGAAGCTCGGTCTGTTTGGGCTGGGCCGACAGCCTGCTCAGGAACAGGAACAGGTGGTACTGGAGTAGTAGGGGGTGGCAGAGTGGCCTCCCGATTGAGGTGCTCCACAATTTGACTCGCGAGCTGCACCTGCTTGTTGAAGTTCACAGACAAAACATTGAACCGCTCAGACAAAACATTGAGCCGCTCCTCAAGTCGGCGAATGGTAGCGTGCTGGCCGGCCAGCACTGACGCAACAAGATCAAGGTGACCGCCTGAACCTAAACTGGGAGCCAGGATCTCTTGATCTTCGTTCTTGACCCTGCTTAATACAACATTGTCCACTGAATCCATGTTAGGCCTGATTGTACTGCTAGGCGGGGGTCTGGCGGATTGATGAGCAGACAGTTGAAGGGCTTGGAACTGGAGCTAGTAACAGACGCTTGCGTGTAAACAAAGACTGAAGGCTGTTGCAGTTGAAAACTGAATTTACGATCAGGCAGCCTGAAGCTGGCAGAGTAGACTATTATAGCCCTCGAACAAGACATCACATTAAATTATGACATCATAAGTGAAATCACCAACCTTCAACAGTGACATCATCAATGATGATGTCATCACTGTAATTATGACATCATCACTGTCGACTCCTCACTGAAATTATGACATCTTCAGTGTCGACTCCTCAGCGATGACATCATAACTGTAATTATGACATTGTCGTGGTGACTCCCAAGGATGACATTATCACTTTAATTATGACATCATCTAACAAAAAATAGTTTAAAGTTTAAGTTCACCATCTCTACACCTGATACTTGTTTTTCCTTCACTAAAGGAGACAAACTTATTTTTGGTAAAGGGTTTTCTCAGGTTTTTCCACGATTGGCACAAGGTTGGCTAATTGCCACGTTGTAGCTAAATTATTTATCTTATGATGAAAGACAAACTAAGAAAAAAATCTATAGCTTTATTTATAGGCTACAGATTGGCCATGTAATATATATATATATATATATATATATATATATATATATATATATATATATATATATATATATATATATATTATATATATAGTATTATATACTATATATATACTGTATATGCAAGTCATTTTGAATAAGCATTAGCTTGACATAGGCTTTACAGTGACTTTATATAATGTTGCATGATGTCTTGCAATTCCTTATGAGCAAAAAAAACCCTCAAATGATTCTATTTTATAATTCGCCCCTGCTCCTGCAAAGTCCCCCTGCTGCTCGCTCTCAGCAGAGCAGCTATCGGCTTTGTCTTATGGTATCTTTATAAAAACAGCCATTCCAAACAAACCAATCATTTGTAGATCGCACATCGCACCTTCTGCTATCTTACCACCATCTGCTTTTGTCACTTCAATATTAGATACACTCTGGTCCCCAAATACAATAACTCTACGGCAATTTGTCTTATTGGCATATAGTGCATACTGATTGACTGCAAGGAGAACAGCACTAGGGATAGTGCAAAAAATGTTAGACAGTAAAGAAGACCTGGGCATTATGTGGACCGGGGAGCAAAATGGATCCTCTTGATGGTTCTGCCTGGCCCGGGAGGTCTAAGGCAAACCACACCGTTTTACTAACACCCATTTACTAAAAAAAGAAGAATGAGAATATCTAAATTGGCTGTTTGGAGTGATTTTCGATATAATAAATGCTTAAGAATATAAGTGTGCAGTATGTTTTTCTATCATTTAGTTTAGTGATAAAATTAGAGGTGACGGGATAACAATATTTGTTTGGCCCTCGGCAACAATCTGGGTTTCTCATGTGAAGGAGCTGCATTTCAACTAGTTGATTGAAACTAAACTATTTTAACATACTCTCTTTCTCTCAAACACACACACATGCAGCGAAGTCCCCACAACCCCAGTAATACGAGAACACACATGCTATCCCATTCATTTTGGCCTCCCGTTTGGAGTTGAAGTGTTGGCCGTCGCCATCTTGATTTTTTGTCAGCAGGGTTGAGAGTCCTTGTGCACGTGAGATGGGGGTTTCCCAGAGCCGCAGCTCCGCCTGCTATTGGTCCGTGATCGGCAAGCTGCACGATCACTGGACAGGTGATCTGTCAATCACCCCCTTTTCTATCATCTATTTTACTCTAAACGGGCGAGTTATATAAAAAATTACCCCCCCCCCTACAGTTGTTATTAAAAGGTAAAATTAGCGATATAGACCAAACCCGTGTTTTGCCCCGGACTGGAAAGATGTTTAATCCTGTTACAAAGTTGGGCATTTTAACATGGGGGGATGCCTACTGTCGCCGACCCCCAAGTCGCAAACACTTGACGATAGTGGGGCATGACATCATCAGTGGGTATGACTACACTCAACGATTGTGTGGCATGACATCATCAGCAGGTTCATACATGCATACCTTCATACCTGCGTTTTCTGTTTTGCTCCATCCTCTGCTAGTGATCGCTGCGCTGCATACTTGCACTATGTCAAATATGAATCTTGAATTTTTAGATACTACTATAAGTATGGTATCTTCTTCCATTGTGACATCATCAGTGACAGAGATATAATCAACCCATCTCTACTCACGCATTGTGACATCACCAGCTCTACTCATCCATTGTGACATCATCAGTGATGTCATCAATCTCATTATTGTGACCTCATTAGTGATGTCATAAACCCTACGCTGCTAGTGGTATAAATAGGACCATTAGACGGTGGAACCAGAGCTCTTCCCTCGGGAACCAGAAGCCACGACCTGCGAGTCAATTTCCAGAGATTTGAGTACCCCAATCACCGCACCCTCACCTGAACATTGATAATATAGTGCCCTGAACCTGGGGCAATCTAGCTCAGTGCAGCTTCGAGCAGCAAAGAAGACAGTCATGGCTAACATTGCTGTCCAAAGGATCAAGCGGGAGTTCAAAGTTCTCAAAAGCGAAGAGATGAGTAAAAACCAGATCAAAGTAGAAGTGGTGGATGATAACTTCACAGAACTGAGAGGGGAGATAGGAGGTCCACCAGACACGCCATATGAAGGTGGCAGGTATCAACTTGAAATAAAAATCTCAGAAACCTATCCTTTTAACCCACCAAAGGTGCGGTTCATCACTAAGATCTGGCATCCTAACATCAGCTCTGTGACAGGAGCAATATGTCTGGACAATTTAAAAGACCAGTGGACGGCTGTTATGATCCTGCAGACGGTGCTGCTGTCTCTACAGGCTCTCCTCGCTACAGCAGAACCAGACGACCCACAGGATGCAATAGTAGCCAACCAGTATAAGCAGAACCCAGAGATGTTCAGACAGACGGCGAGGCTGTGGTCTCACGTCTACGCAGGCGCTCCTGTCTCCAGTCCCGACTACACACGCAAAATAGACAAACTTTGCGCCATGGGCTTTGATAAGAATGCGGTAATAGTCGCCTTGTCTTCGAAATCCTGGGATGTGGAAACGGTAACAGAGCTGCTCCTTAGCAACTGCACCCGTGCCAGCCAGGCTCAAGGATCCTGAACTCCCTTCATGGCAGCATCAGCTCCTCCCATGTTATTCCGCCATTGCCTAGAGATTACCACCCCCAATTCTCTAGCCACTCCACAATGGCACTTCAACATCTCAAATTGAGGTCAACAGTAAAGTTAAGGCCAGTCTACCAAGATGGCCATGTGTGAGGCTGTTGTAAAGCCCCAGAAGATGCCCAAGAACCCAGATGTGCAAACAAAGCTAATGGCAACATGACCACCTACACCACCAACCAATACACCAAAGTGACGCAAACAAGGGCTGCCGAGGTCCTGGCCCCTCTCCCAACCACTGAATGCTGGAAGGAGGAAAGGATTGATAACAATTGTGCCAGTGGAAAGAGGCGGCAGCAGCGCCAGATCAAGGAAGAGAGAAGTCCACCTGTCTCAAATACCTCCCCATCTCCCTCCCAGCCTCCGACCTGAGCAGACCCAGCAGAATGGAAACCTCAGAGTCCCCACAGCCCAAGGGGTAAGACCAAGAAGAACAGGAAGTAGAAAGGGGAAAGAGGAACAACTCAATATGGGTTCATGCCCAAAGGCATCAATCTGGATATAGTACTGAAATGGACGAGACGGAGAGGGAAGTGGAATATTTCAAAAGGTTCTGCTTGTATTCTGCCCAGCAGACATGTCAAACGGCTTTCCATCAACTGGTCAAACTTTGGATTGAAGAAAGCCTTCCCTCGAGCACCGTCAAGGCGCGTTCCCTCACATATAACAACCTAAGAGCCAAGCCAGGGAACTTTGAGAGTATAGGCTACCATCAAAGAGGTATCTCACTTAGCCAAGTATAGTGTCCTAGCTGACCCGATGCCCTGAGGTGATTGTTGCCACACCTCAAATCCACACACATTCTCTCAACATTGTGACCTGATGATATCCCTGTTGACATTGTGACATCATCATTGACATGATTGTAACAGTCATTGCTCGAGAGACATCACTGATAACATCCCAATTGCTCGAGTGACATCATTGATGACATCTTAACTGATGACATCGATGACAACTATTGCTCGAGTGTCATCACTGACTGATGAAATAATCACGATTGCATCACTCACTGATGATATATCACTTTCACTTCAGCATAGGATTGGTGATGTTGAGATCTGGAGTTGCCTGAGTTGCACTGGTCCAACTCATAGCCTCTGTAGGGGAGGATTTAAGACATCACTGATGATGTCACAATGTCGTATGACATCATAAATGTCTCAGTATAGCCTGTCTGTATAGAATTGGAGATGTCACTCGGACCACTCAATTATGTCATCAGTAATGTCACTGAAGCAATTTGATGTCATCAGTGAGTAATGTCATCAGTGATGATGACACCAGTGATGTCACTCAAGCAATTACAACATTACTATAGACGGTTTCACTAGTTAGTTCCTGCCAGCTATTGTGTTAGCATACACTGCAACAGGAAGTTAGCTCAAGGCAATTTAGAATGTTTATGTTGTCATGTTGAAACCATCCACGATGTTCTGAGCATGGAGTTCGGCAATTGAAGGTCGAAGCGCCACGCCATTGTGGAACGTCGAACTATTATAGTAGTATGATGATTATATGAATACTACAGGCATACTGTAAGAATATTCTTCCATTGTGACATCATCAGTGATCTCATCAACCCATCTCTACTCAGGTTGTGACAGCATCAGCTGTACTCACTCATTGTGACATCATCAGTGATGTCAGAAATCCCTACACTGCTGGTGGTATAAATACGACCAGTAGACAGTGGAATGAGTAAAAACCAAGGAACCAGATCCTCAGTAGAACAGAAGAGAAACAAAAGCACTGTCAACACCTGTTCCCTCACATTCCCTCTGAGCTAAGTTCTCACTACGACCTAAGAGCCAAAGCCAGGGATTTACACCTTCAAACAGGTTTCTCTCCGCTTAACTACGTCGCCAGACGTCATAAGAGGCAACTTCCAGAGATTTGCCGTATCCCGTTCACCACACGCTTGGCTCGATCTAGCTCGTTCGACCAGCAAAGAAGGCACAGTCATGGCTAACATTGCAGTCAAAAGGATCAAGCGAGAGTTCAAAGAAGTTCTCAAAAGCGAAGAGACAACTCAAAACCAGATACAAGTACATTTGGTGGATGATAATTTCACAGATGTGAGAGGGGAGATAGCAGGTCCACCAGACACGCCATATGAAGGTGGCAGGTATCAACTTGAAATAAAAATCACAGAAACCTATCCCTTTAACCCACCGAAGGTGCGATTCATCACAAAGATCTGGCATCCTAACATCAGCTCTGTGACAGGAGCAATATGTCTGGACATTTTAAAAGACCAGTGGGTGCCTGCTATGACCCTGCGCACGGTGCTGCTGTCTCTACAGGCTCTCCTCGCCTCAGGAGAACCAGATAACCCGCAGGATGCAGTAGTAGCCAATCAGTATAAGCAGAACCCAGAGATGTTCAGACAGACGGCGAGGCTGTGGTCTCACGTCTACGCAGGCGCTCCTGTCTCCAGTCCCGACTACACATGCAAAATAGACCAACTCTGTGCCATGGGCTTTGAGAAGAATGCAGTCATAGCGGGCTTGTCTTCAAACTCCTGGGATGTGGAATCGGTAACAGAGCTGCTCTGTAGCAAATGAGACCAGGCCAGGCTGGAGGATCCCTGAACTCCCTTCATCGCAGCATCAGCTGGAGGGTTGTCACAAGTTTGTATGCTATAAACCTTACACCAACACCAGGTGGCAAAGTTTAGCCTCAAGGCCAAGTGAAAACAGTGATAGAACGCACCAGATCCTTCACAAGATGCCACAAGAAGATCCTTCTGAGATGCTACACCTAGGTTGGCCCAGAAGCCTCAGCCAGGTGGTACTGTACTCAATTTGTGTCCTCCGCAAGGTGCTTGAGACTTACGCTATGCTGGATGATGGCTCGGACCGCACCATTCTGATTGAGGCAGCTGAGTACTTCGGCCTTATAGGGAAGCTGAGGACATGGTAATCCGCACAGACTTGCGTGGACTCTACAAGGCCCATCAAGGATCCTATGTTAACCTGAGGAGCTGAGGAAGACAGTGTTTTGTGTCCTGCTGATGGGCGTGACCAGTCCTGCAATGCCCAATATCCAACGGTTCAGCACATATTAAAAACACTGCTCAGCCCATTCACAGTTTGGCGCAGCACGCTACTCACCCTGACGCTGATCACTATCCTTCCGAGGTATACTGGAGAGTTTTCCCGATGAGCTTGTTCTAGTCATGTCAGGAACTCTTACTGACTATGATGTGCAGATGGTCGAGTGAGGAGCACTGTAGTCCAGGTGACGGACCAGACTCGCCTTGCGGTGATTAGACTGCCTGCACTGCTGCAGGAACATGCCAAAGGCAGCATTGGCACTTTTCTACATCTCCACCATCGAGTCTATCCTCCCCTCCCCTATCACCATCTGGTATGCTTCTGCTGCCCGCAATGACATCTCCAACCTGCAGTGGATTCACTGCGCTGAAAAGGTGGTCGGGCGCAGCCTGCCATCCCTTCAGGCCCTACACACTGCCAGGATGCTAAAGCGGTCTCAGAAAATCATGGCCGCTCCCCCATGGCAGAAGACTGATGTCTGGCAGTACCAGAACCTCGACATAGGGAGAGCTTCTACTGTCATCTGCCTCTTCAATGAGACCCGAAAGCCCCCACAGATCACGACTTCATCACTCCACCCCCTGATGCCCAGGATCAGGTGCCCTCAACCCTAGCCACCCCCCCCCCCCCCCACGGACACTATCCCCACAGAAACTACCACCTCACCCTCACCCCCATTATATGTCACTTTAGGACTTTTACTTGGGCGTCCGGGTAGTGTAGCGGTAGATTCCCTGCCTACCAGCACGAGGGTCGCAGGTTTGGTCCCGGAATGAAGGTATGTGTCTTGCACTAGCGCCTCCTGGTCTGTCGGGGGCGGAAGGGAACTGGTGGGAATAGCATGATCCGCCCACGTGCTACGTCCTGCCGGTGAAACTTACTGCTGTCGGGTGAAAAGAAGTGGCTGGCAATTGCGAATGTCTCGGAGGAAGCATGGTGTTAGTCTATGGCTCTCCCCAGATCAGCAGAGGGTGGAGCAGCGACCGGGGCACCAGGCGGAGAGTGGCCAAGTACAATTGGGGAGAAAAACGGGGGTGAAATCAGGGGGGGACCTTTACTTTGCACTTCATTTGAGATTATTTTCTGTTTTTGCTGTTGTATAATCAAATTACTCACCATGGCTATTCAAATTAATCTTGAAACATAGTGCAGACTTCCCTGATGGCATATTTGCACACAAAATATGGGGGCGGCTGTTAAAAGACTAGATCGCCTCGCAGATCGCCTCGGCCTGCTGACGGGCGTGACCAGTCCTGCAATGGCCAATGCTTCAGCACATACCAAAAACGCCTGGATGCCACCGCTCGGCCCATTCACGGTACAGCACACCGCACTGCTCACCTCCCTTCATTCACGGTACAGCACACCGCACTGCTCACCCTGATGCTGATCACCTCCCTTCATTCACAGTACAGCACACCGCACTGCTCACCCTGATGCTGCTCACCTCCCTTCATTCACAGTACAGCACACCGCACTGCTCACCCTGATGCTGATCACCTCCCTTCATTCACAGTACAGCACACCGCACTGCTCACCCTGATGCTGATCACCTCCCTTCATTCACAGTACAGCACACCGCACTGCTCACCCTGATGCTGATCACCTCCCTTCATTCACGGTACAGCACACCGCACTGCTCACCCTGATGCTGATCACCTCCCTTCATTCACAGTACAGCACACCGCACTGCTCACCCTGATGCTGATCACCTCCCTTCATTCACAGTACAGCACACCGCACTGCTCACCCTGATGCTGATCACCTCCCTTCATTCACAGTACAGCACACCGCACTGCTCACCCTGATGCTGATCACCTCCCTTCATTCACAGTACAGCACACCACACTGCTCACCCTGATGCTGATCACCTCCCTTCATTCACAGTACAGCACACTGCTCACCCTGATGCTGATCACCTCCCTTCATTCACAGTACAGCACGCCGCACTGCTCACCCTGATGCTGATCACCTCCCTTCATTCACAGTACAGCACGCCGCACTGCTCACCCTGATGCTGATCACCTCCCTTCATTCACAGTACAGCACACCACACTGCTCACCCTGATGCTGATCACCTCCCTTCATTCACAGTACAGCACACCGCACTGCTCACCCTGATGCTGATCACCTCCCTTCATTCACAGTACAGCACACCGCACTGCTCACCCTGATGCTGAGCAATTCCCTACCCAGGCATGCTCAGATGAAGAGTTGTCCCCATGAGCTTGCACTAGGGAAGGCTGTTGAAGTCATTCAACAATACAAGTATCTGGGGACAATTATTGATGACAAGCTAACCAGTGCAAAGCCCAGCTTATGTAGCCCGACTTTTAATGTTGACACTTTTATGAGAGGATGTTTTACTCGTTTTATTGAGTCTTTTTTAACCTTCTCTTTTATCGTCCGGTTTGGCCCACTTACCCTGAAAACTAGGAACGGGTTAGCAGGAACTGCCAAAATGTGCAGTAAAATTGCAGGTACAAATGGACCTCTCCCAACTGCTCATAGGCAGTTTCAGTTTGCGTCAAATCCAACAATGCAATGCAATTCAAATTTTGCAGTAATTTGTTGTCTTATGACACAGGATGGACTCGCTTACATTGATTTCACAATCAAATTCACCACACAGTATTTTGTTGTGAAAGAACACTGCTGAAATGTCATGAAATGCTGGTAATAATTAACAGTAGTAAAACCAGTGGAAGCGGCGAGGCTGCACTGTGCATCAGAAGGTCCTTAACCCAAACTGCCTGAGCTGAAAACTCAAATATCAGCGCCTGCAATATGTGGATTTAGCACACACACAAAGATACATACACACACACTAGTGTTGTCACGGTACCAATAATTCAGTAGTCGGTACCGGTACTAGTGAATTTCCACGGTACTCGGTACCAATTTCGGTACCACGGTAAAAAAAAACAGACTGATATTTCTTGAACATATTCTCCTTTATTAACTCATTGAGTGCCAGCCACTTTTGGAGAACGGACGCTCCCAGTGCCAGAGTTTCAGAGCTTTTTTCAGTGATTTCTCGAGGCCCACAGAATATTGTGTGATATTACTATGTAAACAATGAACACGCAAAAAGAACGATGAGACTCTTTTCTATCATCAGCAAAAACAGGTTTATTGATATCATTTTCCGTTCTTTAGTTATCAGCTGGAGAAGATAGCTTGATTTAACAAAAAAGAGCAGTTTTTTTCTAGAAGCTGAGATAATGGCTCTTTTGTGAAATTAAACATTTCAAACACAACACTGACTCTGAAGCTAATTTTCTGATGTAGTCACACCTCAAAAATAATTTCCTTCAATAAAACAGTGAAGGCCAGGGAATTTTGTTTGGCAGAATAATATTTTTAGCTGCAACCAGCAGCGCTGGCCCCTGCGTGCGCTGCTGGTTGCAGCTTCTTGCTGCTGGTGGGCATTGGATATTCTGGCTTGCGTTTGCCAACCCTGTCCTGCTGCTGCCTGGGTCTGTCTGGGTGTTGTGTGGCTGTGTGCTGCTCTGCGTGCCCCCCCCCCCCCCCCCCGCTGCACACTCCTCCTGTATGGGAGGTGGCTCTGTGCTGAGTTTGCTCTGCACTGTGAAGGGTGCGCGACATCTAGCTTTTTCCGCGTGTGTTTGTCACCGGCTCCTATGCTTCCAGTTGAGAATAATAACGTCTCCACGGCTGATCATGCGAATCGGCTGTTGCAGCGGACATGGAGGAGCTCAATTGTGGGAGCAGATTGACTGCTGCAGGGACATCTAACGTTAAAACGCTTCATGCATATCGATGCATACGGATGCGATGCGATTTCCGTTTCCCCCAACCACTTATTCTCTGTTTTTCTCTGCCTTTCTGTTAACCTGGAGAGCACTGTCGCCACCTAAGGGTTCTGTAAAATAGGTTATAGACCTCCAATAGCTACAATAGTTGTACAGGAGCTGCGGAAGGCTTTGATCGACGTCCCACCGTCAAAAAACGCATTGGACGTCGAAAGACGTCCGTGGCACTCTACGTCACTATTTAATTGGACGTCGAAAGACGTCCATGGCACTCAATGAGTTAAAGTATGCAACCATTTCCAATTAACAAATGGCATGTAGCCTTCAACTTAACAAACAATGTGCTTCTGCTTACTTCTTCTTACATTCAACTCTGTATGGCAGTGAGTACAGACAGTGCAACACCAGTGGCATGTAGCCCTCAAGTATTTAATTTTATTATTATATTAAATATTATAATTTAATTTATTTCACAGAATTGCTGGAATCCTTTTTTTTCAACGGTGTATATTGGTATTTGATCGATGCATAGGAATTCTGCCAATGCCCTATCACACTTTCTTGCTTCATGTGAGTTCTTGTCATATTTCCTCTGCTTTTCAAAAACATCAGGAATTGTCTGATGGGTGGTCTTTTGGGCTCCGCGACTTGTGCCTTCCTCTTCATCTTCATCTCTCGCATACTGTTAAATGGAAGTAACGTCAGTGAGATTTACTAAAATAAAGAGATGATAAAGACAACTGCACATACGCACATGTAGAGTGCAAGCAATTTTATGTAGCTAGTTTTAATTAACGGACATGTTTCACCCGAAAGAAGCTTGTATTTATTTTGATGCCATGTTGAACTATGGCTAAGTTCGGCTATTAGCCATGTCCCATAATGATTCCATTACAAACATTGCATTGCACAGGCGCTACACTATGCTAGCTAACGCTGTACCAGGTATTAGCCGGGTCCCATAATGATTCCATTACGAAACACGTTAACGTTTTTATGGTTACACAATGCATTGCCAGCTATCTCAAAAACTAATGTGACAGGATAAGGTCCGTTTGATATGTTGTTAAACGTGTTATTTTACACCGTTTGAAAGAATTAACCCACCTTGGATTCTGTGAACAGGTCTGGGTGCTTGGCGAGATTGGATGTGTTACCCTGTTTGGTTTGGAACTCCCTTTCACACTTTTTGCAGATGGGGCTTTGGGGACTGATATTTCCAAATGCGACTCTTTGCATTCTTCTTCTCAACAAGTTGAGTTGTTGGAATAGGAGCAGCCGCTCCTGCTGCAGCTGTAGCCATTCTCTTCACTAGCCTGGGTAATCTCTTCACCGCCTGTGCGCACTGCTCGTGCTCGTGTCAACAAGCTGTGAATGACTGTTCGCGATTACGTGTGGACGTTCGGGGACACCGTAGTCCCGGAAGTGCGCGGGGCTGTATGCGCAGTATGTATGTGTGTTGCTCAGGCAGACAGGCTAACGTTAGCTGGCGGCTGGGTCCATGAAGCCAAGCCATGGTGGCAAACTAAATAGTAAATTCGGTACCCTCGGTACCATGAAAAACAGGTACCGTTCAGTACCGTAGCAATGTAGTACCGTCCAAGTACCGAAGTACCGAGTACCGTGACAACACTAACACACACACACACACACACACACAAAGATACGTACACACACACACACACGTTCTCACGTACATGTGACACAGTTATATAGACACAACTTTAGGCTACACTGCGGTACACAACAACCGCACATTAGGAGAGAGAGAAGCAGACAGACAGACAGATGGAGGGTGATGTGTGAAAAGAGACAGCTGGGGAATAGAGTGAGGGGAGGATCTCTCTCTCTCTCTCTCTCTCTCTCTCTCTCTCTCTCTCTCTCTCTCTCTCTCTCTCTCTCTCTCTCTCTCTCTCTCTCTCTCTCTCTCTCTCTCTCTCTCTCTCTCTCTCTCTCTCTCTCTCTGTGTCTGTGTCTGTGGAGAAAGGATTGAAATTCCGATCAGATCCCCAAACATGCACCTGAATAAAGAGAGGAGACAGAGTTCTGCGTTTATATGTGCATATTTAATTTTGTTTTTGTTGTGTGCATGTGTGTCTGTGTCTGTGTCTGTGTCTGTGTGTGTGTGTGTGTGTGTGTGTGTGTGTGTGTGTGTGTGTGTGTGTGTGTGTGTGTGTGTGTGTGTGTGTGTGTGTAAACACACAGGGGTCCAGGCATACATACATACATACATACATACATACATACATACATACATTCAGCAACACATCAGTCCCTGCGGGTTGGCTCAAAATGTCAATATTCACTATTCACACCAACAGTAACCTGCTGTGAGGAGTGGGGGTCAGTGGCACTTTTTTTGAAAGGTTATTTGATGGCATTTCTTGTGCGTTGCAGAGAGAGACAGGAGTGATGAGAGAAAAGCACAGCAACACAGATGGATGGAGAGAGGGAGAATGCCATGCCATATAGGTCATGAGCATGGCAACGTCACAAACACTTGGTATGCACCTGAACCACCTGCCTGACTATAGTGTCAGACTGACATGTACTGAAGCTCCTGGCAACTTCCATTCCTTCATTTTCACTGGGGCTGGCTGGGGCCTGGGGGTCTGGCACAGGTATTTTTGCATACACAGTAATATACTCAATAGTAGACAGACAGGAAAGATTGGACATGCGTCAAAGGTCCTGAATTGGATTGAAACCAAGCATGTCGCATTTACATGGTACTAAGACACTCCCCACCCCTCACGCCAAATAACTTTTTCCCGCAGTTTGGACTGCATTTATATAGCGCTTTTATCCAAAGCGCAGTCAATGCCTCGTCATAGACGCTGGGGTAGCTGGCTGGGGGCGTGGTCAGGGTGGGGTAAATCATCCCGTTCTAGCCCATTCAGCATAGTTAGCATTTAGCCGCTAGCCCAGCCCAGGCAGACAGAATTGGAGATTCAACCACCGCAGTAAACGCACATCCGAACAGACATCTGTGTACCTGCTCTAGAATCCCCAATCCTGTAGTGTCGAGCCGCAGCACCGTCCCTTGGTGAGTCAACGCATTGAGATATATGGGGGGTTTTACCCCATAGTGACATTTTGTGGGCGTTCCCACACAGACCGACTGTCTCTATGGCCTAAACGCACCTTCACATGATAAGAGGTCTGCACTTTTCTCACCGCGAGGTACAGCCATTTGGAGGACAAGAGGCGAGCAGCAGCAGCGCAGGCATACATCACATACAGCGGCTATCTTCTCCTCCTCTGATTGCTTGCGCTCATGAAAGGTCAGCGATAAGTTGGTCAGCGTTGAGATATTTTGAACATTAGCGCGCAGAGCAAAGTGTTGCCAAAGGGTAGAGCTGCCGCCAAGGTGAGAAGCGCTGCTCTCCCCCGTAGGAAAACAACGGGACAGCGGGCGCAGAGCTGTTTTACTGCGGCTCATGTGGGACTGAGTAAGCTGAGTGTGTCTGAGCTGACCTGTTAGCAGGTTGTGCTAGCTTCTCTGACGCTCGTCCAGCACATTCCCCCATGGGGTCCACCGGCTTCCTCCTCAGTGATCAGGTGGTTCATTTGGACGTACAAGATGCAGACAAAAACTCGCAACAAAACTCCATCACAGAAAAGAGGAAACTTAGATTTGATTGTCCGTATCACAGCATTTAGCCAGACGCCATTTTGCTGAGAGCTCCGAGAGACGGGTTTCACACACAGACACACAAAGTGGCTCCTCACAGCCGTGAGCTCTCATCTCTGTGACCTAGCCGCTCTCGAGAGCCAAGTCCTTCTTCTAGACTTCCTCATGGCATAACCCTGTAAGCCCCACCCCCATCAGTCCGAAAACCAATGAGAAGCCACGAGGGCGTATCCGGCCGTGACACTACCAAATCAGCGGGGATGTTTACATTGACCTCCGGTTACCCCTGGGGTCCACACATCATAATGGCGGTGAACGGCACAAACTGACGTGTTGAAGACAAAAACAGACAAAGACAAAAATGGTTCGTTCGTGTTGTGTTGTTGTTTAATATCATTCATAACAACACTTTCACTAACGTTAGTGGAGACCAGACTAGCTAATTTACCTGTTGGACCAGATCAGACCAGAGTAGACTTGAAGCTAAATGAAATTAACGTGGCGTCAGTAGCTCTGTCTGTAACGTTAGCTCTGTAGCTAACGTTAACGAGTCTGCAAAAAAACAGCGAGTTTGACAGTTGTAAACAAACGTTATTAGCTAGCTAACACTACATAAAACAAACACAGAAAAAAGGCTAGATACGTCGGACAAGCATGTTTACCAACCATTTGAACATTTCAATTGAAAGTAGTCGGCCGAAAACAACGAGAGGGTTTGACAGCATTTATTTGACAACACGCAAATTTAAACCTGCCGCCTTCCCGAAGTGGTACGCGGAAGTAATGTTGTTTACATGGTGACGTCACGGTGATTTGGTCTATAGACCCTTTCACAGCAACCATTGTGTCTCAAGGTATTGTAAACACAGGTTTCTACAACAGCATGAGTGAATACTGGATTCTGATTGGCTAGCAACAGTGGTAAATAGGCCAACAATCTACAGTTCGGATCCAACCGCAGTATCACTCCGCTCCCTGATGAATGAAGAACACCTGTGCTGACTCCGCCCACTGTTAGCCTGTCAGTCTACAAATCTCTAACAAGGAAATGTCCGATTTCGTAGTAACGTTTGATTTACTGGGTGGATTGAGTTTTGAGCAGTGGTTAGATGAAGATGAAGGTGAAGTGAACAAAGAACGACATGGTGAAATTGGGGAGAGAGAACTGGCTGAGCTTGAGTTGTCACGGAGTGAACCTGGGACTGTCAATGGAACTATATTCTGTGGCGGAAGGATAAATGTATTCTGAAACCAGTAATGATTGTAAATAAATGAATTGAATGTTACAATTGTGTATTTTTTATATTATGTGGTAGCTATTGTAGAAAAGAAATTTACCACTCGAGGAAGGGGGTTGTGGCCACATTTACCACTGGTACAGGGTTTATGGCACTTGGCTTCGCCTCGTGCCACAACCCTGTACCAGTGGTAAATGTGGCCACAACCCCCTTCCTCTCGTGGTAAATTTCTTACGTATCCAACAAAATTAATGATGGAATGGAATTTGGAAACCATCATTAATGCTATTGGTTACACCTGTGTTGACTCTGCCTTGAGACACAAAATGGCTACTGTGAAAAGGGTCTATTGATTTTTGATTTGAGTCTTGCAACCCCCTACCCTATCTCACACAGCCAATCCTCCCTTTGTCTCTGTAGCATATTGAGTTTTCATCGCTCTGTGTGTGTGTGTGTGTGTGTGTGTGTGTGTGTGTGTGTGTGTGTGTGTGTGTGTGTGTGTATCTTTGTAGCATATTGAGTTTTCATCTGTGTGTGTGTGTCTGTGTGTGTGTGTGTGTGTGTGTGTGTGTGTGTGTGTGTGTGTGTGTGTGTGTGTGTGTGTGTGTGTGTGTGTGTGTGTGTATCTTTGAGATGGAGAAAGCATGGTGTTTTCCATTGGAGCGTAATGGATGATTTGGCTGAGTGGAAAATGACTGGTTATTTCCTTGAAGTCTATCACGGCAGCAGCAACAGTCGTCTCTATGGTCTGTAAGCTCAGACCACACCAACAGATTCAGGGTTTCAGGTGTCTCTATGGTCTCTAAGCTCAGACCATACCAACAGATTCAGGGTTTCAGGTGTCTCTATGGTATGTAAGCTCAGACCATACCAACAGATTCAGGGTTTCAGGTGTCTCTATGGTCTCTAAGCTCAGACCATACCAACAGATTCAGGGTTTCAGGTGTCTCTATGGTCTGTAAGCTCAGACCATACCAACAGATTCAGGGTTTCAGGTGTCTCTATGGTCTGTAAGCTCAGACCATACCAACAGATTCAGGGTTTCAGGTGTCTCTATGGTCTCTAAGCTCAGACCATACCAACAGATTCAGACCATACCAACAGATTCAGACCATACCAACAGATTCAGACCATACCAACAGATTCAGACCATACCAACAGATTCAGGGTTTCAGGTGTCTCTATGGTCTGTAAGCTCAGACCATACCAACAGATTCAGGGTTTCAGGTGTCTCTATGGTCTCTAAGCTCAGACCATACCAACAGATTCAGACCATACCAACAGATTCAGACCATACCAACAGATTCAGACCATACCAACAGATTCAGACCAAACCAACAGATTCAGGGTTTCAGGTGAGGTTTGCTCCCTCTTTGATACTTGGAGAGTTTCATCTGTCTGCTTCTCATGTAATTCCTCTGTTCCTCTCCCTTTGAATCTCAGCCCCTGTCTCTAAATCCCCCGCTCTCTATCCTAGTCTCCTCTCCCCCGCTCTCTATCCTAGTCTCCTCCCCCGGTCTCTTTCCTAGTCTCCTCCCCCGGTCTCTATCCTAGTCTCCTCTCCCCCGGTCTCTATCCTAGTCTCCTCTCCCCCGGTCTCTATCCTAGTCTCCTCTCCCCCGGTCTCTATCCTAGTCTCCTCTCCCCCGGTCTCTTTCCTAGTCTCCTCCCCTGGTCTCTATCCTAGTCTCCTCTCCCCCGGTCTCTATCCTAGTCTCCTCTCCCCCGGTCTCTATCCTAGTCTCCTCTCCCCCGGTCTCTATCCTAGTCTCCTCTCCCCCGGTCTCTATCCTAGTCTCCTCTCCCCCGGTCTCTATCCTAGTCTCCTCTCCCCCGATCTCTATCCTAGTCTCCTCTCCCCCGGTCTCTATCCTAGTCTCCTCTCCCCCGGTCTCTATCCTAGTCTCCTCTCCCCCGGTCTCTATCCTGTCTCCTCCCCCGGTCTCTATCCTAGTCTCCTCTCCCCCGGTCTCTTTCCTAGTCTCCTCTCCCCCGGTCTCTTTCCTAGTCTCCTCTCCCCCGGTCTCTTTCCTAGTCTCCTCTCCCCCGGTCTCTATCCTGTCTCCTCCCCCGGTCTCTTTCCTAGTCTCCTCCCCCGCTCTCTGTCCTAGTCTCCTCCCCCGCTCTCTGTCCTAGTCTCCTCCCCCCCGGTCTCTTTCCTAGTCTCCTCCCCCGCTCTC
This sequence comes from Poromitra crassiceps, assembly GCF_964638095.1. NCBI lineage: Eukaryota > Metazoa > Chordata > Actinopteri > Beryciformes > Melamphaidae > Poromitra > Poromitra crassiceps. Next base: position 2,529,524 of record NC_139633.1, on the reverse strand, counting down.
TGTCCTAGTCTCCTCCCCCGCTCTCTGTCCTAGTCTCCTCTCCCCCGGTCTCTATCCTAGTCTCCTCCCCCGGTCTCTTTCCTAGTCTCCTCCCCCGCTCTCTGTCCTAGTCTCCTCCCCCGGTCTCTTTCCTAGTCTCCTCACCCGGTCTCTTTCCTAGTCTCCTCTCCCCCGCTCTCTATCCTAGTCTCCTCCCCCGGTCTCTATCCTAGTCTCCTCTCCCCCGGTCTCTGTCCTAGTCTCCTCTCTGACTAATATTTCCTCTCTCCTTTCCCCTGCCATCCTGAAGGCAGACGTTTTAACGATCAGCAGAGAAATGTGGTGCCCCTCCCCCCCCCAATACTTATTTACCTAATTAAAATCGGATGTCACCCGGGCATCAATCTACTGTACAGCCTGTTGCCACGGTAATTATGGCTCTGACCTTGTGACCCTGCTCGGCTAAACATCCCATAATTGTGCTGAAGAGGACAAAGGCACCTTGTAAAGCGAGGTAACGGGGGGAGGGCTGGTGACATTTAATGAGCCTTTATTGGGAGATTACAGGTGCACCAGCAGGTGTATGTATGGTAGGATGGTATGATTTATTATGCTCCCACAATGATATAGTATATGGTATTATTGTCTCATATGTTGTATGCTATTAATAGCATGGTGTAGAGTAGGCTAATATGTTATAGTATAGCAGTGTTATTATGATATAGTATGGTAGTCTATAGGGCAGTATGATCATGGTGGTATGGTAAAGGTCACTGGCTTCATATAGTCCACTATGTCAGTCAGCTTATAAGTAGAAAATAGCAAAAGGTCTGCCTGTAAGAGTGGTAACTCTTTCCTTGAATTGCATTCAACTCAACTTCTTACTCAGCAAAGTCAACTTAAGCATTAGTCTGGACATATATGAGTAAGTTAGTGCTGCTGCAGTCCACTGATGCAAAATTAAACTGGTTGGTCTAAGATCGAATCTGATCCAAAGCTTACCATATCATTAGTGATTATTTTGCCGGTAAACAGGGGAGGGGTCTCCGAGGAGCCACTATTTTGAACAGCTCTCGGAAAGGAGCGGAGCCATAAGATCCAGCTCCCTTCAAAGAGCCATCATTCCCATCAGTGGTAATGAGTAGTGAGGGAGGGATTGAGAAAGGGAGGAGAGAATACGGAGCGATGGAGTGAAAGAGGTGTAGGGACGACGATGGGCTAAGGGAGAGATAGAGATCCACTGTAATCCTCCCCTGGGAGGCTGGATGATATGTGAATACCTCGGAACGAATAGACAGACAGTCAATTGGATAATCAGTCAGCAAGCCAGTCAGTCAGTTAGTCAGACAGACAAACAGACAATCAGCAGTCATCCAGTTGATCAGTCAGTGAGTCAATGTCAGTCAGTTATCAAGTCAATGTCGATCAGTCAATCAGCCAGTCAGACAGACAGACAGACAGACAGACAGACAGACAGACAGACAACCCTAACCCAATCAGGTCCAGTCTTTGCTCAAAATAATAATAATAATAATAATAATAATAATAATAATAATAATAATAATAATAATAATAATAATAATAATAATAATAATAATAATAAAAGAAAAAAGTAGAAACATAGGCCCTACATGCATCATTTATCCAAGTTTGTAAAAAAACGAGTGACAGATGTACAGTATGTGGTGGATGGATGGATGAAGATAGATTGCATCATTGGAGACAGAGATACCAGTGGCAGAGAGACACTGATGACACCTAAAAATGCTCAGACTGACTTGTGAAATGGTTGGGACATCTGTGGGACAGGTGGAGGACTCCATGCGAGACATCGTCTTCTCAAGCACCAGCAGGCAAGAAATGGCTATGGCTTCCAAACAGCTGATCACAGCCGACGTGCTAACGCTACGGTCCTGTCAGAGGATGCGATCTGGAGCCTAATTTACTCATCTACCTTTTGGTAGGGAATAGTCAACTTCAAGGAGGCTTCCTTACAGCGACGAGAGGGGATAACAACCAAATCATTGAGTGTGTTTACATGCACCAATAAACTGATAACTGTGAGTAATCAGTTTATGGCAATAATCTGATTTCTGCGTTTACATGCACTTTAATAATTCGACAATAGGAAAAACCCGGGTTTACATGATTCAGTCAATTAGTCGGATTTCTCTCCAGAAGGCGGCGGTAATTCAACTTTTTACATGCAACTTGTGCATGCGCAGATGTATAAACCCACAAGAAACCTGATACGCTGTATACAGTACATGCACTCAAAAGACGGGTTATTGGCCAAAAACCTAGGTATGTTTATCGGTTTATTCATAACCCGATAACGGCCATAAACGGATAAAGCTTATCGGTTTATGCTGTTTACATGACCATTTGAATAATCAGGTAACTCCCAGAAATCCGCTAATAAACTGTTTATTGTCTGCATGTAAACGCACTCATTTTGATATTGAAAAGAAACTAATCCATGCCATTTTTTGAAATGGCAGAAGACTGTGGGGACTGCCTTTTTTTGACATGGAAATATAACACATTTGACTTCATCAATCATCGATGCGCTTGGACGGTGCATCGGTGTTCAGGTGTGCCTGAAGTCGCCAAGCAACTTCTCACAACATGTGTTAGTAGTGATCTGAAATAATGGATTGCCGTCACAGTAAAACTGTCGCTTTACTTCTGGATCTACATATGGAGCAGAAATAGATCTCGCCATGAATGAATGCATCCGTGTCTTTCCAAGCCCACACAAATATGAGAGTATGAAATATGGACCTCCGTTTGGATGGTGTGTGATTCATCAATGACATACTTACATCATACTGTTTGCAGCCTTCCAAAAAAAACAGAGATTTTGTAGGTGCGCCATGGTCAGTGCACGCCGCGCCCGCATTGCCCTTGTGTTTGCATATACATTCAGAGTGACCCACAGACAAATGGTCTCCATCAGCAATACGATTTTGAAGCATTCCTAAAGTAGTCCAAAGTATTTACAATACGTTACTTAACTCGAGTAATCTAATGGAATACATCACAAATTACATTTTAGGGTCTGTATTCAGTAATCTGTAGTGTAGAATAATGTAACAAAAAAAAAGTAACCCTCACAACACTACACAAGTATACAGTATACAGTATAATACACATATCGGGGGGGGCATCCCTAGTGTGAGGAAGCCGACCTTGCACTTATATAATGTCATTCACGGGGTGTGTGTGTGTGTGTGTGTGTGTGTGTGTGTGTGTGTGTGTGTGTGTGTGTGTGTGTGTGTGTGTGTGTGTGTGTGTGTGTGGGGGGGGGGGGGGTATGAAAACAACAACCACCAGGAAAAGCAGTCAAAGCCAGAGGGATTTCTGAGCAGCACATTGCTCAAAAACATCTAGATATATTCTGAAGGTACAGCTGGCCTATAAAACAGAAGTGTGTTGGTGGGCCTGTGTGCCAGTGTGGAGCTGACTGTGACAGAGGAGATATTGATTGCTTCTGAGGTGACCTTGATGACATGAGTTGTATATTGAAGCTGAAGCGGCCTGTGTTTCTCTGTGGTG
>NC_139633.1:2498487-2520987 GCF_964638095.1 Poromitra crassiceps | reverse complement strand
TTCAAATACAAATACTGCATTCTTAAGCACATTTTGTGATTGGGTTGAGTGCAAAACAAAAAATGTAATCCTTCTCCTCCATCCTTTTAATGCCTGTAAAGTAATTTCAACAACAAATTAGAGTTTTACATTTTGATTGTTAGCCTGTCAGATTAAGGTGCGTTCCTGTAATTCACATTGACGTCGGATTTGCATTTAAGCCACTACAATGCGAATGACATCGGTTAAACTGGAGTCGAGGTATAAGCTTGAAAAATGTGCCTGCCCGGGATGCTTAAATGGTAACTTAGGTCAAGCTCACAGTAATTAAATCTGCATTGTGGAACAGAATTGCCTGAAAATAAACCACATTTACCTAAATAAGTTTATCCCCAAAACTGTGCCTACACTAGAGGATAGTGTTGGAATATTTACAACTGACAGCCAAAAGAATCTGTACAATCTGTTGTGTGTGTGATGCAGTGTGTTTTCCAAATCAGATAGGATTGGAAAGTGTTGTAGTGCGCTCCCAGCCTAAGGCAGATACTGTACACTGAGGACAAACTGATGACACGTCTGATAGAGGACCTGCACAGTATGTTTCACTTCGTCTCTGCTCTCTTTCTTCTGTCTTGTCTGTAGCAAAGATCACTTATGCACGCTCTGTTCAAGAGCAGGTTACAAAGACAAAGCAAGACCATTTCTGTGATGCTGTTTACTGCTGCAAAACCAGTGTATGCTGGGAGGGGGGGGGCGGGGGACATATTGTTTCTGTTTAACCCATTGATACCTGATGCAGCATTTGTGTGTGTATCCCTTTAAGACCGCGAACCGCGTTAACGCGGTCTTAAAGGGATACGTACACAAATGAGGGATATACACGCAAATGCTGCATCAGGTATCAATGGGTTAATACAAAACATCTCTTCCAAAGGTCAATTTATCCAGAAATGGGAATTGTTGAGGGGTTTCCTGTCGATGTCCATATTTTTGACATGAACAATGTCCTGCCATTGCAGGCATCTTGGAACCCTTCACTTGGACAACTATATTTAAATCATTTTGCCTACCTTGTCATTTTATGCATGTTGTTGTTTGACAGTTCTTCACCATGTTTTATTCTGTTGCCATTTAGATGCTATTTAACATCATCTCAGCTGTCGCTGGTTGTCATTGTGATGCCCCCGCATATTCGCTTTTTTTTTTTTTTTTGCTTGATGTGATGCTTTTGAGCCTCTTATTTTTTGGATACAAATCTATTTTTTGCCTCAATAGATGATTGTTCTTTTGATCACTCTACTGTATTTTCTTGGCTGTAAACTAAACATAGGCTACAGTATTGTCTGCATGTGGGAGAGACTGTCAGTCAGCAGCTTGCTGGTGGAACACTGTGCAGGCTGCTGAGTAGGTCTCTGATAATCCTTATGGTTATGAAAAAGCCCCTGAGGTTTTCATGGATATCTGGACCTGTCTACAGCATACTGCATGAAACTATCCTTTGTGACATTTAAGGCCATGTTCACACTACAGGCAAATCTGATAAAGTCCTTTGGCTCTATCTTCTGACAGGCGCTATCCCCTAATAGCGCTTTGCGCACTGTTTGCGCGTGCCTTAAGGCATGGAAGATAGCATTCTGCCATGCGCCGTCCGTTTTGCTCCCCCGCCGAGGAGCAAAAAAAAAAGCATCCCCACCTCACGGGAGCTACTTGTAATAATTTATACAGAAATTTAACTGTTTAAAAGTGATATGATTGTCTGGTAGACGTGACCTCCCTGATTTCTAAGTTAAAACAGCCCCGAAATATGTTGGGGATGCAATTCTCGGCGGGCTTGCGCCTGCGGAAATGTTCACGGCATCTGTCGCAAGTGTAAATTAGAGCCGTGGCAAAATCATCTGCGCCCCGAAATGCCTGCGCAAACGGGATTTGGGCAGTCTTAACTACCAGAATTATTCACAGGCGTGGCCAGGCAAGGCTGGGCATTACGTCAATCAAAACCAATCAGATTCCCGTCTCGCAATGGTTTGTTTGCGCGAGGCAATATGCTGTAATTCTCTCCATGCGTAATGTACTCACTTGTGCGAGGACAGAGGGAGCTTATTGACAGATCGTCTGTGGTGCCAACGAACCTCCAGCTTATGAAGGTGAATAGCCTATGTTCATTGTCTAACAAGTTTTCTCAATTAATTTCCCTCTTTGCGATGTGATAAAAGTTTCTCAGTGAGTTATAGTTGATCGCCTCACTGAATTATCTGCTAATACTCAATTTTAGCAGCATAATTTGATGTATTGGCGTGGCAAGGCTGTGCGTAATGACATATCCAAAATGAATTCCACTTTCCACTGCGCAAATACCTCTCTGCGCTGGGAGCGCAGCCGTAATCTCCGTGCAGAGCGCTCAGCACAGAGGTATTTGCGCGTAAGAGGTCCTTTTCAAAGCTCTTAGCGCAAAGTAATTGCGCGCTGCTGACGATAGCATAATGCCATCTATCACCACATTTTAGCGCTGGGCTTTGGCTTGTGACAGCCAATGCCCAGTACAGTTATCACAGGCATGCGCTTGTTTGTGTCCGCCCCCAATTTGCATTGCGCACGGCGTTAAACGAGCGCAAACGCTAAAATAGCGCTTTTGGGAAGATAGAGATCCCTGTGTTTTAAAAAAAGAGAGAGAGAGAGAGAGGGGGGGGGGGGCAGCTCCCATCGGCGAATGGCTGCATGTGGCCCCTTCAGAATTAGATACAGAAGGCTCTTGCAAACACAGGTTAAAATGTAGATTAAAATGTAGGAACACATTCAAATGTAGGTGTGTACTGTGTAGATTCCCAGAATGCATCAGTTTAATCAGCGTGCATCATTCTGAGCTATCCAGAAATATTGAATATTTTATTACACAACATGTTTATGAGAAAATAAAGTGCACATGTTCTGCTGGACAAACCTAGCCCTGTTGACACAGTTTTGTACAGCACTTGAACACGTTGTATCTTTGGATAGTGTATAGTTTGCACACTGTCTCCATGCTGGTTGAATTGATACCTTGGGAAGAATCGATAGGGATGTCCGGCATCCCACTGTTCTACATCTGCACTGCCTTAACACTGAGCCTGGCTTTACACCTGCAGCCTTTCACAACATCACACCCAATCACAGCCCCGGCTACAGCCCACTACAGTAGAGGGGGCGTTGGAATTCCAGGAGGGGGCGACAACGTAACGCACTATTCCCAGCTTGAAAAACATGAGCAGACCAGTTGCCTTATCTAGGCATCAATTCAGCCGTTTTACTGGCGATTACAGACACGTTAATAGAGACATGTAATTGTGCCTTCTATGCCAATATAACGCTCTTCCAAAGAGCCTCTCCTCTTTGAGATCATTACAGACAAGTAGACAAACACTGCCACCAAGTGGCAGCTTTACAATAATAGGCCGTATAGCCGTTATACAGACAAGTTATTAGACAAACTATAAACACACTAACACGGGCACCAAGTATGTGCCTGCTTTACAAAACGCTTGTTAGTTACACATAGTAACTCCAGCTTCAGCAGGCCTATAGGCCGTATAGCCATGATAGCCAACAGACAAATTATTAGGTACAGCCACCAAGTATGTGCCTGCTTTAACGCTCCTTTTCAACAATTAGACAGTATAGACAAGCTACAGACACAGCCACAAAGTGCCTGCTTACCAATATTTAAATTAAATAGATTCATAACAACAATAACAGCGTTTGTACCAGCCAGTATAGCACAAACATCAAACAACATTGCAAATAGAATAACCAGCCTCTTACCTTTAGTAGTCTAGTAGAGCTGCAGTCTTCTCTTGGCTCGTCATTGCCTCGGTCCTGTGGTGTTGCTGGGTGCTCCTTGTGGCTGGCCACCGTGGCCGGGTGGCCAGGTGAGGGGTGCATCCTGGCCAGGTGAGGGGTGCGTCCTGGTCAGGTGAGGGGTGCATCCTGGTCAGGTGAGGGGTGCATCCTGACCAGGTGAGGGGTGCATCCTGGCCAGGTGAGGGGTGCATCCTGGCCAGGTGAGGGGTGCATCCTGACCAGGTGAGGGGTGCATCCTGGCCAGGTGAGGGGTGCATCCTGGCGGGGTTTGAGTGCGATCTCGTGGGCGTGGGCGCGTCCTCCGAGTCCGTGCTGCTGGGGCGAGGTGCAGGGTCCTTCCTGGTAGGCTTTAAGTGCGATGGTGTCGGCTCCTCCGTCCCCGTGCTGCTGGTACTGGGGCCGGGTGTAGCAGACTCCTCTCTGCCCAGACTGCCCGCCGTGCCCGGGCAGCCCGGCTGCTTCTGCTGCGTAGACAATGGTGCCGGGGCGGGCGCCGGTGTGAAGCTGCTGCCTCCAGGCTGCTCGTGTTACGCCCCTGTAAAGGGGAAATAGTGAAATGATAAACAGGACAATGTGTTGTTGGTCTCGAGTCTCTGGTGTAATGTCTCATTAGACTAGTCTCGCTGGCCAGACTCCTCTCCCTTCCGTCCGAGGAGTCTGGCGCAGCAGGTCTCCATAACTGGGATAAACCCTCCCCTGCTTTACTCTGCTCTCCCATTGGAGCGACTGTTTCGGTGGCAGCCAGATGTCCGCTCCCGGCTTATTACAAACTCTGTCATTGGCTCCGACCATGTCAATCAGACATCAGCTCCCTCCTCCCTGTGTGTCGCTGTAAATAAATAGTGCCCTGCCGCCGCAGTGAAAACAACAACGCTAACTAGCTAGCAAGCTAACGGCAGAAACCTACACGCTAGCTCGTTGCTACACGCTGAAAACGACAAGTTGGAGGATTGTTTTTTCCAAGGGCACTGCCGCTAAGCGCCGGCCATGGAGACCTGCGGCGCCAGACGGACAGAAGGGAGAGGAGGGTGGCCAGCGAGACTACATTAGGCAGGTAAGTACACACATAACATATTCACACAAATCAAAATAAACCTTGTCTGAATCCCACTGAAAACAATATACCGTACAACAAAACAGGTTGCACTGTCCCTTTAACAGCTAAACAAAAATATATTATTTGACCAAATTACATCTTTTATGAAAAATAACACATGTATTGTCTCCTTAAGCATCATCATTTATAAAATCCCAAATAGCTTATGTACTGTCTCTAAGAAATACTTAGGAAATTACATAATGTACAATTATGTATTCAATAACTTGTATGAAACAAACAATAAAATACGTACTGCAACTTTAACCAAAATAATATAATGGGCGTGCATTCTCAAATACTGTTGTTCCTTTAAAATAACTAAAATACACTTGAGCCTTGCTTTAGCTTTGCCATACATCAACATTAGCTACACACATAGGCTACATGAAACAACCACTGTATCTCTTGACCTGAAACATACTGACATCACTATTTATCCATACAAACACATAGCCTACTGTACATGCTAACAAACACAGTCTGCTTCTCCACTGCACCACCCTCTGTCTAGAGTCTCTTCTAAACATGCAATGAAATCCGGATTATAACCAGCTGCTAGGCCTGCATGTTTAGAAACAATTAGCCGCAAGCTAATTATGCAAGCTAAGCTAGCGAGCACCTGCTGTCAAAGCATTTGATGTTTAAACAGTTGCTAAAATAACTTTAGACACGGACATTTTACCTTCAACATGTTCCTTGTGATACAGAAAGCATGAAACACTGCGCAGACACCATTCAAAGTTGTTAGACAGTATTCTCACCTGTAAAGAAGGGCAAATAGTGAAATGATACAGGACACTGTGTTGTGTGTCTTCAGCATGGGGTCTCGCGCCTCTGGTGACTGACCACAAGCTCCCGCTACAGACAGAACTAAGACCAAAGCAATCGAACCACATCTTTAGGTGAGAAATATCAACTGATAACCGAACTTGGATGGATAAAGAAACATTGTCAAATGCCATTCAACATGCATTGTCTTAAACATTAAATAAACCAACCCAAAGTGCTTTTGTGACACATAGCCTACAGTGAGCTACTGTTATCTTTTAGCTGAAATGCCAGAAAGCAATGAAAACACATCTGAATACCAAAGCAATGGATTACAGATAAACTGATGATTCTTATATTCAGTGCACATTAAGATATTAAGGGTGTAATTTAACCCATGAATTTAGCATTGATATCAATTTTAAACCTACTTATTGTTTTAACTCAATTTTAGCATTATCTTTTTAAATTAGATTTAGCACATATTTATATATCTATTACACAGGGTCCTTCCTGGTAGGCTTTAAGTGCGATGGTCTACAGTGTTTTGAACAGGAACTCATAACACAACTGGGTCAAGTGGGCGGGGCTACATAAGGTGAATAGTGTTTTGCTGTTGCAGTGTAGACAAACTGTTAAGCTGGCCCAATGCAAACAGCCACAGCAGTTTAATGGCAGAAAATTCAGTCCAAGCAGTTATTTAGCCATTCGTCCGTGGTGATGACAACCACCTCATCTCTAATAGCTTGTTCACTGTGGGAATGTAGGAGGAAGGCTACCTCCCAAATGGATTGCACCCAAAGTGAATTACTCAGCTTTGAAGATAATTATGTAGCATGTAACTCTTTTTAGTATTATTGAATACATAGATCCGCACAGAGTGCATTTCTAACTCAAACAAGACAAGCTTTAATTTAAATAGAAAGCAGGAGGAGAGAGAGATATATCACGTGGATTGGAAAGCTTTCACTGTAGATGAGGGCGAGAGATACTGGGTGTATGAGAGAAGAGAGAGAGAGAAAGAGAGAGAAAGGGGGAGCAGAGGTTTAAGAGAGAAACAGACTAACAGAGGTAGGCTACATGGAAGAATGGAAAAAGGAGAATTAAGCTGTACTAAATCTCCGATCATGGTGTACACTTAAAGGAGAATTTCGGGGGTTTTTTAACCTGGAGCCCTCTCCTCACATTAATTATTATCTGACGACTCACCCAGTGTTCTCCGGTGTGATTTGGACCGTCGTAGGCGTTGTTGTGATCGAAATAGTACTCCAAGCCAGTCCTTGAATGCGCTCCGTCGGGGCCACATGGCAGCGTGCTCTTCCTCCATGTAAATAGACAGTTTTCTTCCCGTGTTCTACCCATATCGTCATTATATGAGCCCTAAAGAAACATCAGACTGCTATTCACCCCCGGGCTATTTCCACTGGTCTTTACAGGGATCTCATTTCCTCATTCGGGGTGAGTTTCACCAACTCTCGTCAAGTCCCGCGAGATTTCCTGCCGGCTGGGCTGTGTACTGACTTGACTGACTTGACCAAATTGATTTAGCTTTTAACCATTTCGAGTAACACTGTTTCCATACAGACCTCCAGCTGGTTAGTTGTTTATAACGTGACTATATTTATAACTTTTATAACGTACTCCAGTTTCCGGTTTATAATTCGGGTCTGCAGCCGAGTAAAGGAAATGGCAAGCTGCAACAATAAGTCACGTTAAACCGGACCTTGTACCCACAATTATTTTTTACAGTGGGGCATTCAAAAATAAGGTGGATATAATATGCATGTATCTATGTGTTGCTCCTCGCTCTCTTGTTCTTCTCTTTTGTCTGCCTCTCTCTCTCCATCTCTCGCTGTCTGTTTAAGCAAGTGATCCAAAAGCCAACATAACAAAAGGGAGAATGGAGGTTTGGCCAAAGTTAACAAAAGATGGGGAAACATTGGGCCAGCCACGCAGTGGGCCGTCAAAGCCAATGCTCCCCGACTTAACAAAACTGGATCAAGAACTAAACAAAATGATAAAAGATCAAGAAAATTGTGACGACCCAAACCTCGATCCTCAAATCACGAGGGACAATAAATGAGACTAGCATCACAATTTAAAAGCTAGGCCTGGTCTGGACCTTCCTGCAGTGTTGCAGGTGCGTGCAGCCCATAGCCAATCAGGAATTACCTGGGGGGAGGAGAGGAGGACAGAGCAATTAGCACAGGGCAATTTAACAGCAACAGTTGACAAGGCACACCACAAGAGGGCATGCAACAGTCCCATGAGGGAAACCGAGTTTAGTTATAGTGTTTACGGTAAAAATGCAAAAAAAAGACATAATAAAACACGTAAAGAATACACACACACTCACACAAACACAATGCACGGCGGAACACATACTGGAACAAATTGCCAGAACAGTACAGACGAATATCAGACCAGACAGGAACTCAGTAGTGCAATAAAAAAAATGTCTCCATCAGTGCAAATCACTTGTACAGCCATTAGAGGCAACACAGTTTCATCAAGTAGCCTAATTTGTGGACAAATGAGTCCCTGGTGATTTTGACTCTTGAGTTTTGGCACGCTGAAGTGGCCTCCAGGGGGCACCAGCTCATCCAGAACGCCATTGGCCTTCCTCGCCACACCCCTCTTAAACATTTCACTTACAGTCGTAGCCTCGTTCACGTCAGTAAACCTCACTGACTTCTCTTCCCCCCCAAGTTCCCCCGCTCGGTCTGCCCTCTAAAGGCTCGGGCTGGACAAAGCAGGTCGGTCTGCTCTCTAAAGGCTCGGGCTGGACAAAGCAGGTCGGTCTGCCCTCTAAAGGCTCGGGCTGGACAAAGCAGGTCGGTCTGCCCTCTAAAGGCTCGGGCTGGACAAAGCAGGTCGGTCTGCCCTCTAAAGGCTCGGGCTGGACAAAGCAGGTCGGTCTGCCCTCTGAAGGCTCGGGCTGGACAAAGCAGGTCGGTCTGCCCTCTAAAGGCTCGGGCTGGACAAAGCAGGTCGGTCTGCCCTCTAAAGGCTCGGGCTGGACAAAGCAGGTCGGTCTGCCCTCTGAAGGCTCGGGCTGGACAAAGCAGGTCGGTCTGCCCTCTAAAGGCTCGGGCTGGACAAAGCAGGTCGGTCTGCCCTCTGAAGGCTCGGGCTGGACAAAGCAGGTTGGTCTGCCCTCTGAAGGCTCGGGCTGGACAAAGCAGACATCGATAGGAAAAGGTTCAGAGGGAATCAATAAAACTCCTAATAAAACAAGGTCATCATTTTATCACACACCTTTAAAGAGTTCATTAGGTTTTATATAAGGTCACTCAGTGGTAAATAGAACATACCATTCATGTAAAAACTTATGAGAGAGAACAGAAGGAGGACGAGTGCAACCAGTACTTGACCTGTCTATACTGTAGGCCCTCGCTCGGCCTGCATGGTTAGTAGCGTCAAAATACCTGTTAACTGCAAAGGACTCTCAGGGACTGTTTGGTCAGCTGTTTTAATCAAACCATGGCACATTTACTCTGTAAAGTGTGGTTCATTACATTACATTACATTACATTACGTCATTTGGCATTTGACGCTTTTGTCCAAAGCGACTTACATGAACACATTTTTGTCAGCAATAGAGCAATCAACTATGCAACACAGTTTTAAGTTTTTGCCGAAAGATTGGCAGTGAAGCGGCCGTCCTGACCAGGGACGAGAAGAGTCACGATCGGGATGAGCGACTTTTGAGCCCCCCGAAGGAGGGGCGAGGCGTCCCGCACTGGTGGAGGAGCGGAGGGAGCGGTGAGAGGTTTGTATATACATGTATACTGTATGTGTGTATATATATATATATATATATATATATATATATATATATATAAAAGAAAATGTAGCAAGCCAGAATGCAAATGACATACAAAAGGGAAGAACAGCTGTATGGAACCTCCACTGAGATGAGACTATGGTTAATTCAGTGTGATTTCTAAACTCTTATTAGTCTCTTATTTCTTGATTTATGGATAGCTCTAATGTAGCTTCTAGGTCCTGTGTTTAAAACCTCTCCTCCTTAAATCTTCTCCGCTGCTCTAACATTTCCTCTGTGTCTATTACTTTTTAATATAAACCATGGGGGGCCCATTGGTGATGTGTATATGTGTAATGCCCATGTTTAAGTAATGGGGGTTCACAACATACGCTAATCCCCCCCCCCCCACACACATATACACACACACACGCACACACACGCACGCACGTGCACACACACACGCGCGCGCACGTGCACACGCACGCAAGCGCACACACACACACACACACACACACACACACACACACACACACACACACACACACACAAGAGCTTTTAGCAAAAGAGAAGTGATATGTAACTGCTGCATCATTTTCTCTGCTGCCTAGAACCTCCCCCCCCCACACACACACACACACACCACCACCACCACCAACTCTAATAGAATAACTGAAGACTCATCGCAAAATAAAACAAAATATGATGATGAAAAGATGATTCAAAAGATGATTAAAATAAGATAAGTATCATTTTGAAAATGTGCCGCCTAGCTCTTAAAAAAGGATTGTTGCCATGAAGATTCAATTAACTAGGGACTATAATTATTTTTTTATTTTTATTTTTATTTTTTGCTATAATTGAAGACCTGAACAAAGTACCATTTTAGTGGGTTTTTTTTCTTTATACATTTTTTTAGACGACAAAGGCCTAATCCATTTAGGGGGAACATTTTATTAGAAAATAATTTTGCACGAAACCGTACAAGGCGCATTTTCACGTTTGTGTCCCCCATATCAGCGAGAGGTCACTTCAAACCAATCGAGAAAACCATGCAAGGTGATGCCAGTAAAACAGCAAACAGCAAACAGCACGCCCTTTTGACTCCAAAGAGACGGGAGGAGATCGAACGCTGGTGAGTCCAACTGGCTCTGCTCACAGCTGTTCAGGTGTTTGGTATTTCACCCTGTGTTTGAAGACTCTCCGCCAACAAACATCAAAATAATTTCATTTGTACAAATCCAGTGAATCTTCCCCAATTATGATGGGATGGGTCGGGACGCTCTTCTCTGTTGGTGATGTAGGATCTTGCCTCATCTTGCCTATAGTGCAGCTTGAATTTAGTAATCCAGGACCCCCCTCTGCGCTATGCGTTTACAGTGTGATCAGCCGGAACACATGTTGACGCCAGGTGTGCAGGGGACTTCCTGTCTCTCCAGGTGTGCAGGGGACTTCCTGTCTCTCCAGGTGTGCAGGGGACTTCCTGTCTCTCCAGGTGTGCAGGGGACTTCCTGTCTCTCCAGGTGTGCAGGGGACTTCCTGTCTCTCCAGGTGTGCAGGGGACTTCCTGTCTCTCCAGGTGTGCAGGGGACTTCCTGTCTCTCCACAACAAACGAACAGCCCACCGCCGCAACTTGGATGTAAGCAAGTAATGATGATGATGGCAATTATTATCACAGCAGTGTCTGCTCTCTCTCTCTCTCTCTCTCTCTCTCTCTGTCTCTCTCTCTCTCTCTCTATCTGTCTCTCTCTCTCTCTCTCTCTCTCTCTCTCTCTCTCTCTCTCTCTCTCTCTCTCTCTGTCTCTCTGTGTCTCTCTGTCGGTGTCGACCCCCCGGTGCAGCAAATAGCTTCTCTATCTCTTTACTCTCAGCTGGACAGAGACACATCAACGCTTCAGTGAGCTTCGAGCAAACTCCCTCCCTCCCTCCCCCTCCCCCCTCCGCCTCCCCTCTCTCCCTCCCTCCCTCCATTTCTCGGGTCTCTTCTCGCTTATAGGTTGTCTCAGTGAGAGATGGCATACAAGCACCCCTGCTGCGGTCACAACCCATCCACCCGTGTCTCTCTCCTTCTCAGTTTCTTTTCTCGGCATCGTTCTCTCACACCTCTCTCCGCTTGTCTCTCTTTCTCCCAGCATGCACTTGCTGGGTGGCGACGTGCTATACTCTCACGTGGTCAGACCCAGCGTCTAGAGGAAAATCACCTGGCACCAATAGAGACACTGCATGAAATAGGCCACGCCCATCACGGGGAAAAAGCTCCGTTCATTTCCACACACCAGCGTCATTTTCCTTGAATTGAACATAGCTTAAAGCTGTTGTGTGATGGGCTGCGCAGACAACAAATGTAAAAAATCGTCAGTTAAAGTTTTTTTGTACTCCCGAGGAAAACAAGGAAGCCATTGAGAATTGGCGAGAAGAAAAATGTGGATGTTGCTGTCAATGAAGTAAGTTGGAGTGTTCATCTTCTGTATATACGATCTTTTTGTGCAAGACCCGACCATGCACCCGACATAGGAGAACGCCAGGATTGGACGGGAGTTTGTGTTTTCCCCATTTTGGGCGTGGTTTCTGAATGATGACGCATTACGCAGTATCTCTATAGTGTCATGGCGGAAGTGCGGCTCTTTGCATGCATTGGTGCATCGTTCAACGACACGTGTCGCACAAATAAGGAGGTCCGTGGTTGGTCAAATCATGTGTCTGTTGCATTTTGTTTTGGTCTTAGGGGGGCGGTCCATAACCACTTTTCAAGAGTTGTCCACCAGACGGAGATATCGATCTATTCTACGGCATGGCTAGTGTGAGACTAGCGACGTGCAGGAGGCAGCCAAGTCCAGCATCGACCCAATACAAGTTCAAAACGGACAAATTATAATCATAGCGAGGTAACAAGTCATCATTTAATTTGGAACATTTTCCAGCTGATGCCAGGAAGATCATTTAGATCTCAATTCCAAGCGCAACACGTCCCCATACTGAAACGACAGAATAAGTCGATTTCCAATGACTCACAATGGTGCGTGCAGGCGGCGGTACGGTTCGTTTGAAACACGTCATGTGGGTTCATTTGAGAAACAGCGTGGGTTTGCACTTACACTTACACCACCGCAATAAGAGGTGGCGTTCTTAAACATGGGTCGTGAGGATGGCCTGGGCCATGGGATGACTACGGATGTTTTGGCAACTTTCATGTGGGGCCTTTTTGGGTGTTCATAATTGGTGCAGGATGCCATAACAACATCATTCAGCATCAACATGTTGGCTGATTCACCTCACGTGATCTATCTTGTGTTGTACGTGCTCTCCTCCATTACACAACCAATTGCCCCATTGGGGACAAATAAAGTTATTGAATCTTGAATATTTTTTAACGTGTGTGTGTCTATTGCCTCCCTCCCAATCTGTCTGTCTGTCTGTCTCTCTGTGTGTGTCTGTCTTTCTGTCTGTCTCTCTCTCTGTGTCTGTCTGTGTGTCTCTCTCTCTCTCTCTGTGTCTGTCTGTGTCTCTCTCTCCACAGCATCGCCTGGCCCTCCTATGCCCACAACAGCCACATTAGTCAGTCAGAGTGTGGAAGGGTGGGGGCGTCAAAGGCAGACGAGCAGCAGCAGCAGCAGCAGCAGGTCAGAGGGAGTGACCCTGAAGGAAGATGAGAGAGAAGATGAAAAACGTGAAAGTGGACGTCCCATCGTGACAGTTAATAATATATGTCCCAATATTCATTACATGTTTCCCCCCCCCCCCCCCCCTTTCTCTCCCCCTTGACCGCTCAACCTGGGCGGGATTTAAATTAAATTGTGTGTGTGTGTGTGTGAGAGAGAGAGAGAGAGAGAGAGAGAGAGTGTGTGTGTGTGTGTGTGTATGTGTGTGTGTGAGAGAGAGAGAGAGAGAGAGAGAGTGTGTGTGTGTGTGTGTGTGTGTGTGTGTGTGTGTGTGTGTGTGTGTGTGTGTGTGTGTGTGTGTGTGTGTGTAAGAGTGCGATAGAGACAGAGAGTCAAGTATCTACCTTGTAAAGTCCTTATTAAGGTTTCTGCTTCATTACACTGCAGTGTTTTGCACGAGTCACTTAGAGACATATGGACATAATGGTGTCTGCCTGTGTCTGCCTGCGTCTGCGCACACAGCTGGCTGTGTTTCTGCGTGTATAAGTTCATATTGCGCATGTGTGCGTGTCTTTGCCTTTGATCACGGAGTGTTGAGAAACGTGCAGAGCGCTGTCACTTGCCATCTGATATGCGCACAGTCAGGAAGTCAGGCGGCACAGTATGGGAGCCGGAATGTCATTTAGACACACGGGGCAGTAAGACAAACCAGCCAGACGGCACATTGTTTAAACAGACAGCTAGCATAGACAACCAGCCGGCAAGTCATCGTATCAGTCAGTCATAGGCGAGCCGAACCTGAGCAAACTCAGTCAGTCAGGCAACAACAGGCGGTCAGACTGGCAGCAAGTCATCTCAACAAAGTACCGTCATGCAGGAATGAGTCCAGGAAACATGGACGCTACTTTATGCGTATAAAAGTGAATGGGATTTTTGTATGGGGCTTTCGGTTCAATGCCTGAAATCAGGTCTGTGGTTAACAAAAGTGTATGAAACAGCAAAGTTTGTGTTCAGCAGTATAATCTTCACAAATGAGGACCACGTTTATGTCAATGTTTTCTGAAAATGGCGTAAAAAACACACAAATTGACGCTTCAAAAATCTTGTGTCGATGTACCAGATAGCTACTGTTGTGATACGAGTTTGGTCTTCTGATCAAGTTACAGTAAGGAGGCAACGAAAAAGAAGGAAAAAAGACAGAAATGAGACAGAAAAAAGACGAGTGGCATTCCACAAACGACATCAAAAAGCAACAAGGAGAGGAATGTCACAAAAACAACAGAATACAAAAATAAATGGGGGAAGAAGCTCACATTTAGGCCATGTCTGATATAGTGACCCAGTTTGAAACAAAGACGGTTCAGATGTGATGCGGACATCACAACCTCATGCCTGTGATCAAACTAACAACCCGGGCATGACTCTGTTTAAGCAGAGATAAGCTGATGAGTTCAGTTCCCTGCAGCTGATAAAGCACCATATAGCTGACATCCAAATAAAGCACAAGTCCCATTTGGTGGACGCTTTTATCCAAAGTGCCTAACGCTATCATAAATGCATCCACTTACCAGCATGCGTGGCCCCAGTGGGATTCAACCTCCCAACCCTGCCTGTGTTAGTGCCATGCTGGATCCGCTGAGCTACACACGGCCCAATAGACATGTTGACACTTGGAATGCCTTTCAAAAACAATTCTGTCAAATAGCATTTTTACCCCGATTATCTCAACAAAAGCAGCAGTGATGTCTGCAGGCCCATGATACAGTACACAGACATTTTGAGGCAATAGAGATAGCTAATGCTTGTAATGGCTATGGGAATATGAGCAACACATCACAATCAATACAAATAAAATTGTGGGCTTTAAAGACAAAACAGTTGAGGAAATAATTGATTGCTGATCATAATTGCGGACAATTATCTGCAATTGACATAGACACTGCCTTTGCAACATGCCATAGGTGGCAAATAATAAAGTTGCTGCTTAAAATCGAATCTATTCATGCACTGTGATTTTATCATCACAATCATTTGAGTTCAAGTAGAATCAGTTAATTAGGGCTGTGCTTCATTCATACAGCATGATGAAACTGAGTGAAAAGGAGTGCTGATTTAAAAAGAAAAAGTTGAGTTAAAAGCAGTTTATTTGAACTCTGTAACATTTCTCCAGACAGTCTCCTGGAATTTGACGCTTCTCTCAAATCCTCCTTCAAAGGGAACTGCATTGCAGTTTGTTAAGAATGAGAGCATAATCCAAACCAACGGCAGGAAATGATTCCAAAACACAGGGATTTATAGGTACTGTATAAAAACACAAAGATTTATCGGTACTGTATAAAAACACAGGGATTTATAGGTACTGTATAAAAACACAAAGATTTATTGGTACTGTATAACAACACAGGGATTTATAGGTACTGTATAAAAACACAAAGATTTATCTGTACTGTATAAAAACACAGGGATTTATAGGTACTGTATAAAAACACAAAGATTTATCGGTACTGTATAACAACACAGGGATTTATAGGTACTGTATAAAAACACAAAGATTTATCTGTACTGTATAAAAACACAGGGATTTATAGGTACTGTATAAAAACACAAAGATTTATCGGTACTGTATAAAAACACAGGGATTTATAGGTACTGTATAAAAACACAAAGATTTATCTGTACTGTATAAAAACCCAAAGATTATAAGTTATTATAAGTTTATAAGTAGATGGACATTGACATCCGTGGCCAGCGGTTACTCATGCATGTTTGCAAAGCCTCTCATAACAAAATGATCTCAGGGAAATCTTGTGAGTCAAACTGAGCTGGGTGAAATTCTTGGGGACCTAAGTCAAGCTACAGTCTTGTCTGAGTCATATCCAGCTTCTTTGTGTGTTCTTAGCTGCAAAGATCAGAAAAAGTTAATGGTGGCAAAAGAGACAAGTCCATCATGCTAAGGTAGAGTTAAAGCGACTGGAATCGGGATTTGTTTTACCACTAAAATCTTGTGGGATGACAAGTTAGCAAAACTCATGAACAAGTTGCTGATAGCGTACGCGGTGAGTGCTCTTTAAGCCATCAGCCTACCCCTTTGCAAAAAAAAACGTCACTGATGTGTCATTTCGCTCAAACACCAGAGAGGCTAAGCCCAACAAGCCCACTCACTCAGTGCGCTATTAGCCTCTCTGGTCTTTGGGAGTTGTGTGCCCCTGGTAATCCTGACACACCAGAGAGGCTAATAGCTGTTGTGGCTTGTGGGTCTAGAAGTCCTGCTCACTTGTGTTTTGGTAGTGTGAACATAAACTAACATTAAAACAAAGTGGGCTTTTCCACTATGGTTTGGACCATAGAAAACAAACTTTAGGTGCAATAATAATATCCATTACTATTCACTATGGGAATTAGAGCCACCTTGTCTGTTCAGCCAGGAAGGATGACATCACTGATGACATCATCACTGATGACGTAATTAGGGCAATCACCTAAGGTCATGGGCCAACATAGAACTGATTAACTTTCCACGCCCACTGGCCAAAAGGGGTTGTGGCAATGAGCATGGCCAATCACAAAAAGGCACACACAGATTCATGTAACACCACAAAACGTTGTAGAATGGTTGGCGGAGGTACAGTATGTAGCCTACCGAGTGACCTCTAGTTGGAACTGGACTTTCTTCATCTTCTCTGTCTTCTATTTTTTGTCTTTGCTGGCTGTAGCCCGGGTGTCAATGAATCTTCTCAGCCGGCTGCACTTCTTGGGCTTATCTGGCTCGACCTGCTCCTCATAAGTGAACTCAAAATAGGTCCCTCTCAGATCTTCAATCTTCTCCGTCAAGAAGCATTTCCACTCAGGGCACTCTCTCTCCTTCTCCTCCAGGGCCTGCAGGCTGGCATTTCTGGCCCTGAGGAGACCGGCCTTTTCCTCCTGCCACTGGAGACGGTGCTTTTCCCAGCTTCTGCTTCGCCTCCTTCAGAGCAGCCATGACGGTGATTTCTTCCTCGCTTGGCTCTTGCTGCCCCAGCAGGGAGGCCAAGCATTCTAGCCAAGTTTTCTTGTTTTTCTCCTTCTCCTTCTCCCTTTCCAGAGTTCCAGAGTTCTTCAGAGTCCAGAGACTCATTTGCTGCGAAGCCAGCCTGCTGCCTGATGCCCTGCTCCAGAACCTGAGGCTGCTGGCTGAGGATGACTGCCTGGCGTTTGTCTTTTGTTTGGATGGTACCGGAGGCCTGGGTGGTATGCACAGCATCAGGCCACGAAGCAGAAGATGCACATTCAGTGGTTGGATGAGCTGCAGCTGGAACACAGCTTGTGGACAAGTTGCTTGGAGGAGGGTCAGGGGTATCGGGCACACAGCAGTCCACAGTGGCATCTGCCACCGCCTCATTTAGAGTCAAGTTGCCTGAAGCAATAACTGGCTCGTCTCTTTCAATGACAGCCCTGGGTTTATTTTCTAACTCAATGAGTTCCTTACCCATACTATTGTCATTGATGGTTGTTTTTGGAGGTGCAAAGTCATTTTCAACCAGAACATCAGTCTTCTCTGTCTTTTTGTTTTTGCGGGTTAGGGTTAGCCACGGAGCCAGGGTGTCAATGAGTCTTCTCAGCCAGCTGCACTTCTTGGGCTTCTCTGGCTCGAGCTGCTCCTCATAAGTGAACTCAAACAGGTCCCTCTCCAGATCTTCAATCCTCTCCATCAAGAAGTGTTTACTCTCGGCCCACTCTCTCTCCTTCTCCTCCATGGCTTCAATCTTCCACATCAAGAAGTGTTTTCTTTCAGCCCACTCTCTCTCCTTCTCCACCAGGGTCTGCAGGCTGGCATTTCTGGCCCGGAGGAGACCGGCCTTGTCCTCCTGCCACTGGAGATGGTGTTTTTCCATCTTCTGCTTAGCCTCCTTCAGAGCTGCCGTGACAGCGATTTCCTCCTCGCTTGGCTCCTGCTGAGCCAGCTGGGAGGCCAAGCGCTCTTGTCTGTATTTCTTCTTCTGCTCCTTCTCCCTTTGCAGAGTTTCCTTCCGCTCATTTGCTGCAAAGACAGCCTGCTGCCACAAAGCAGAAGCTGTACATGCAGTGGTTGGGTGAGCTGGAGCTGAGACACAGTTTGTGGACAAGTTGCTTGGAAGAAGGTCAGGGGTATCACACGCACTGCAGTCCACAGTGGCATCTGCCGCCTCCTCATCCGAAGCCATAACTGCCTGTGCTCTTTCAATGAAAGCCCTGACCGACATCTTGTCAATGTCACTATCAACGGCCTCAAATAGCTGGAGGGCGGGGCTTGATACAGGTGCAGCCGTGTCTTCCTGGATCAGGATGCTTTGAGTCTTTGCTTTTGTGGAGCTGTTGTCAGGCGCAGCAGAGAGCAGAGTTGTGACACTCTTTTTGTCAGCACACTCGTCTTTGGTATCATTGCATAATGCACTAGCAGTGCCGTCGTCGCTGGAATCAATGCTCGCACAAAAATCGTTCATTTCTTCAATGATAACCAAGTGGTCTCGTTTCTTCTCCTCAATCTCCAAGTCCACCATGAACTTCCGGAGAAGTTCCGCATCAGATTGGACCACTGGCCCCCATTCATTTGCAGCCATAGGGTCTGCATGTTCAGATTTCTTATTCTCCCCTTGTCTGAACATGCAGAAGAGCCTGGAGATCTTCTTCTTCTTCTTTGTTTCGGAGGAGACGCTACTGATGCTGGAACAACCATCGCCTCCAGGTTTGCCCTCATGGTTACAATTAACTGGAGTACCAACATGCTTTTTGTCACCACACTCATCTCTGGTATCATTGCATGGAGCACTAGCAGTCTTCTCATCGCTGGAATCAATGAACGCACAAAAATCTTTCAGAAAATCATCAACAATCGTAGCGTAGTAGTCCTTTTCACCAAGTCCCTCCTGCATCCATCCAGAAGTAGAGGCTCCCATTGGCTCCCATTCATCAACGTTGTCCAGAGTAGGTGCAAGGGGTGAGCGGCAGTCAAGAGAGTCATGGAGCAGCCTGGATATGCACTTGATCTCTGCTGCATTAGTTTGGACTTTACTAGATGGAGCCTCAACATCAGTGTGCAGACTAGTTTGAGTCTCATGCGCTGGATTGCTGGGTGGTTTATTCAAAACCTGTCCCTTTTTCATCAGTGAGGAGTCTTCCCCTGTGGGGAAAAGACTTTTGCTTGCTACGAAATCTGTGCTAGCTGTTGTGCTCCACATGTTGAGAGTCACGTGTGTGGAGTTGGACCCTACATTGGAGCCGATAGCGCGGTAAGACGGTGGCTGAGCGAGGATGTTTCCTGTATTGAATACATAATCAGCATACACAGGCTCAGCAGCAAAGAGTGAAGGAGGGGATTCACTCTCCATAATTGCCCTTTTCTAATATAGCTGATGTTGTTATGAATTTGCAACTATGTTACATAGTTCTGGTTCTCCCGAGGGAAGAGCTCTGGTTCCTACCAATCCCACTGTCTACAGTCCTATTTATACCGCCGGCACAATAGATGATGATAATCAATGATGTCACTTATGCATAGACATTGCGACATCAGTGACATCTTCTGTGATTTATGACATCACTGACGATGCCACAGTGTCTATGAAATCATCAGTTTACATTATGTCACAACTCTTACGCACAGGGCCAATTGTGATGTCATCGGTGAAGACGCCATCAGTGATGTCACTTGAGCAATTGGATGTCATTGGTGATGGTGTCATCAGCCGCTAGTGACCACGCCGTCAAGGAAACGACTCGTGGTGTCAAAGTCTAAGTCGATTTGCAAGTCTTTGTTGATTTTGTCAAGTCGAGTCTAAAGTAATCAAATTTGTAACTTGAGTCTGACTCAAGTCTCAGTCATGTGACTCGAGTCCACATGAGTGTGGACTTAAGGAAAAGTGATTCCTACGTAATTTCAGACTAGCTGAAGGGTCTCACCTCTGTGATCTCCCCGACCCCTTCATCACACCCTGTCGCATCTTGCCCGGATATTTACATTTCTGCCATTTACAGTAGCACATGCTCTTACCCAGAGCGACTTATGGCCCATGTCCATCGCTGGTATCAGCGTGGCCCCGCCCAGCTCGTCTCGCTTTTTTGTCTCATTCCACCGATCAAAAACCTGGACAGCCTGGGTTGAGTCGGGGTTGAGTCGTGCTAGTTTTGGTCCCTGCTTTGTTGAGGTTTCAGCGCTGTCGACCCGGTACCATACTGTGACGTGAAAACACTGCAGACGACTGATTGGTCAGGCAGAATCGTGTTTACTGTATCTACTGTCAATGCTGGATACCAGTTTAGTGGGGCTTACCTTCTCCTCTGTTATTTCCGTCAGTCTTTTGTGTTGCTGCCTTCGGCTCTGCTCAGCTTTAACACGACGGTGGTTTTCAATTGTTTTGAGAGAGAAAAAGTCCGCTCCTCGGGAAGCCCTTTGTAGTTGTGTGCTACGTCGGCTCCGCTAGGCCGGAGGCGGGGGTGTAGCGAAGCCCCGGTCTTGCCTGGTGAGTTGCCACCGGGGTAGAGGCTTCCCTTCTCCCCGTAGCGCAACTCCCGTCCCCCGCGCAGCGCATGCATGTGAGTTTGAGTAACAACAAAGTGATATCCATTCTCCTGGCCGATTGTCACATTTGCCCATGTAGGCTACACTGTAGGTCATTTAGAGGCACCAGTATTCCAGTTTAAAAGTTCTGTGTATGGATTTAATTTTAACGTTATACGTTATAGCCTATACTTTGGCTATGGGCGGAGGGCAGATATGCGGTCGCTATGACGACCAGGTGTGGGCGGAGGGGAGTAAACTTGCTATGGAAACAGAGTCTATATCAAATAGAGACGAGTAAGACCAGGTCGAGTAGAGCTGTACTGTGCTGTTATATGTGGTGGAAATGAGCCATTACAGTGAGTGATACTACATTTACATTTCTGCCATTTAGCACATATGCTCTTGCCCAGAGTGATTTACACTGAGTGATACTACATGCACCCAGTAGTGAAGAGTGCAAAGGTCACAGCTCATTGGTGAAGTTAGTTTTAAATTAGGATTTTGACGAAATACAAACATGCTTTTGGATGTTGTTTTTCTGCCTTCATTCCCTATTGACAGCAGCTTCAGTCAGACCTCTTGCCTCAACACTGGCACATGAATATGAATTGTAGAAAAAGGTCTAGCTATTTGAGCCACTTCCTCAACTGACCTTTTGGAAAACACTATTTTTGCAGACCACTAACACAAAGAAAAAGAAAAAGGATACTGGGCCTTCCCCTGTTTAGATCGGAAGCAACCACTTTCATAGAGGTTATTGCAGATTTCACCCTCTTCTTTGATAAGCCTTATCAAAAAACCATATCAAAAGATAAGCGTTATCAATTGAAAATGTCTGGGGACATCATTTAGATAGCACAGTTTGATACATGCCAAATCTAAAAGTTTAGCTTGATAAGATCCTTGCCCATGGTGATATAAGGTATGATTCCTCAAAGGCCGGCTAGATACTGCAATGTGTGTGTGCGTGTGTGTGTGTGTGTGTGTGTGTGTGTGTGTGTGTGCGTGCGTGCGTGCGTGCGTGCGTGCGTGCGTGCGTGCGTGCGTGCGTGCGTGCGTGCGTGTGTGTGTGTGTGTGTGTGCGTGCGTGTGGCAGTAAGCTTCCCTCCATAAGCAAATTGGAAAGAGAAATAGAGAAGAGATATGGAGATAGATGAAGGATCAGGGTAAGAAAGCAGAGACAGAGAGAGAGAGAGAGAGAGAGAGAGAGAACACAAACACATGGGAGCTCTCCATTCTCAGTGTAGTACCTTTAACTGTCTCATCCCTCTCCCCCTCCATGCTGGTAAATTATTCAGCGCTGCTGATTTATCACCTAGAAGAAGAACAACACATAATAGTTGTGTGTCTTAATGGGAACTCGATCATACAGAAGCTTCTCCAGCAGGGAAAGCAGTAAGGCTCTTAAAGCAGCTTAGAAGAGGCAGAGCCACAGGAAGCATTGGCCAAGAGTGTATAGATGCATACAGTAAGACTACCACAGTGTAGCTATAGCTGGCTAGCATCTCTAGCATGGTCTGTTAGTTAGCATTACAAAACACTCAATTCTTAGTGCAATAGAGGCTGTCTACCATCAGAACAGGATGAATGAAAATTATGATATAGTAATACATTAGATTCACTGACAATGTTGTTCCTCCCCCGGTCTTATCCGTGCACTTTATTTTACTGTCCTTCCTCTTGAACTGAGGTGCAGTCTGAAAATAATCAATCCTGTCCTGTCCTGTCCTGTCCTGTCCTCATGTCATGTCCTGTCCTGTCCTGTCATGTCATGTGCTGTCCTGTCCTGTCCTGTCATGTCATGTCCTGTCCTGTCCTGTCATGTCCTGTCCTGTCCTGTCATGTCCTGTCCTGTCCTGTCCTGTCCTGTCATGTCCTGTCCTGTCCTGTCATGTCCTGTCCTGTCCTGTCCTGTCCTGTCATGTCCTGTCCTGTCCT
>NC_139633.1:2448487-2493487 GCF_964638095.1 Poromitra crassiceps | reverse complement strand
TATCGGAAACTCTGTGCATGGTTTAGCCCGGCATCTCTCGGCCTGTCTCGGAGGGGAGTCCCCAGATGGGGGTCCGCTGCTGTGGCCTGGGTGGGCCCGTCCCCCGCGTGGCCTGCTCTCACGCTCTCAGTCACTATGCTGGTGGCTGGGGGCTGGGGGGGCGAGTCGCGTGGGGGCTGGGTCCGCCCGGGCCGCAGCAATTGGCCCCTAGCACAACGACCTCACAAGGTTCCTCCTCAGCCAAGTCACTGGGGCAATCCATGTGGCGATCCATGTGTGGATTGCCACCATATGGTGGAAAGGTTTTCTTGCGTTCACTGGGGGTGAGGGGGTGCCGCTGTGTCCCGGCCTGGCCTTCCCTCCCACGCCTTATGTGGGCGGGGGCCGGGTCGGGGGGCATCGGTGCTCTTCATCACTGGTCGAGGGCTGCCGGTTGGTTTAGAACAGCTTAGGTAGGCGATAGATTAGCTACAGCCTAAGGCTGACCTGTTAGTGTTCAGGCTAAAATCAGACTAGAGCAGGGTAGGATAGGCCAGATTAGGCTGTAGATTAGCTAGATACTATGTCCCAGTTAGCTCTGGTTAATGCTTAGAGTAGTCAGTTGTCTGATCTTCTCCCCCCCCCCTCTCTTTCCCCCTTCCCCCGCTTCTTCCCTTCTTCCTCCTTCTTGTTCTCCTCTCTTTCCATGCTCTTTCCTCCCCCACATCCCACCGCCCCCCCCTCCCTTCTCCTGCTCTCTCCTCATTCTCCCCCCCTCTGCTCCTTCTCCTCTTCTCCCCTATTTTCCTGAATCCTTGCCACTTCCTGCTCTCCCTTCTCTCACATTCCCCCTGCTCTCCTTCCCCTGCACCCTCCCACCTCTCCTTCTCTGCCTCTCTGTCCTCCCCCCTCTCTCACATTCCCCCTGCTCTCCTTCCCCTGCACCCTCCCACCTCTCCTTCTCTGTTCTCTCCTCCTCCACATTTCCCATTTTCTCCCCACCCTCGCCCTAATCCGGGCCCGTATCCTACTCCCTCCCTCCACCCTAGACCCTACCTCTACTCTCTGTCCTCCCCCCTCTCTCACATTCCCCCTGCTCTCCTTCCCCTGCACCCTCCCACCTCTCCTTCTCTGTTCTCTCCTCCTCCACATTTCCCATTTTCTCCCCACCCTCGCCCTAATCCGGGCCCGTATCCTACTCCCTCCCTCCACCCTAGACCCTACCTCTACTTTACCTCCCCTGTACCCTTCCACCTCTCCTTCTCTGTTCTCTCCTCCTCTCTGTCCTCTCCCCTCTCTCACATTCCCGCTGCTCTCCTTCCCCTGCGCCCTCCCACCTCTCCTTCTCTGTTCTCTCCTCCTCTCTGCCCTCTCCTCCCTCTCACATTCCCCCTGCTCTCCCTCCCCTGCACCCTCTCCTTCTCTGTTCTCTCCTTCTCCACATTTCCCATTTCTCCCCACCCTCGCCCTAATCCGGGCCCGTATCCTACTCCCTCCCCTCCCCCAACCCTAGACCCTACCCCTACCCTGGCTCTCCCTCCCCTGCACCCTCATCTCTCCTCCTCTGTTCTCTCCTCCTCCACATTTCCTATTTTCTCCCCACCTCCCCCCTCTCCTCCCTCCTCCCTCTCCCTCCCTCCTCCACTCTCCTGCTTTCTTCAAATGTTCAAATGTTATCTTTATTCTGTATATTCTTGTTACTGTGTGTTAGCTAGAATCAGCTAGACATACTTTCTGTGAAGCCCTCTGAGACATGCTTGTGAATTAGGGCTATATAAATAAACTTGACTTGACTTGACTTGATGTCAACTACGAGGCAGGTCCCTGATTAGCCAGTTACGATGTCAATTACGAGGCAGGTCCCTGATTGGCCAGTTACGATGTCAATTACAAGGCAGGTCCCTGATTGGCCAGTTACGATGTCAATTACGAGGCAGGTCCCTGATTGGCCTGGGCACTTTGTAATCTCAGAAAACGGCTGGCCTGGGATGGAGGCCACACAGGACCGCAGAGCGAAACAAATGTGTGATACTACGATCGGATAACGGACTTGTACAGTAAGATATCAGCCATTCATGTCCAGTGCCGATGTGATGAAGTTTGAAGAACAGTCTGTGAAACTTGCAATGATTTTTTTTTGCACGTGGTGTCTTCATTAATTTATTGTTCAGTTAAGTTTTCTTGTAAATTATTTCTTTCATTTAAAGTTTCCCGTACCATAGAACAGGTGGAGTGGGATACCCTGCCATATGGTGCTGCTAACCCTACAATGATTTCATCATATGCTTTTCAATGGGGATTTCTCCACAGTCTGTTTCAGATGCTTTAACAGCCTGACAACAGTCTGGGCATGAAAATGGTCTAATATAAAGATACGGAATATCGACTCAATCTAAAATAATGTCTACAAACAAACGGGCGTGCTCACTGAATGTGTGATGATAGTAGGTGCTCTTTGTGGTGGCCGGGGGTGGGTCTGAGGGGGGTGGGTCTGAGGGGGGCTGAGGGGGGTGGGTCTGAGGGGGGCTGAGGGGGGTGGGTCTGAGGGGGGTGGGTCTGAGGGGGCTGCACAAAAAGGGCCAAAGGAGGCTAAGTTACTTGTGGTTGCATGGCCTCTTTTGTGGGTCCAATGCACACTTGTTTGGATGGAAGATAGTGTACAGTTAGGAAGAGAAAGAAAGAAAGAAAGAAAGAAAGAAAGAAAGAAAGAAAGAAAGAAAGAAAGAAAGAAAGGTGCCGACACTGCACGTTTCAGCCAAGTGGCCTTCGTCAGGGCAGAGTAAGATTACTACTACTACCACTACTACTACTACTAATACTACTACTACTAATAATAATAATCATAATCATAATAATAATAATAATAGTCATAATAATAATAATAGTCATAATAATAATAATACAAACTCTGGTTACTGGTCTAACCCGAGCAGTTCCAGGTTGACACATCAGTGCCAAAGCGAAACAGGACCTCACATATTAGTGCAGACGAGATGAACTGAAGGACAGTATTATGAAACATAAGCCTACACTCAAGAGAGTCTTGTCAGTCCATCCAAAAAGCACTTGTATGCCAAAGTGTTGATGTTTGAGATATTGGAAGCAGACATGCAATAAGGCCAGGCCAGGCCTCCAAATTCATCTTTATTCATGCGCAGGAGGTTGGCTGAGCAACGCCAAGTTCCACACTAATACATATTTATTTTGGTTGCCTTCTACTGAGCTGCTTCAGCAACTGCAGGTTAAGTGCCTTGCTCAGGGGCACCGCAGTATAGCTGTTGAGAATGGGGGAGAGAGAGTTTCTCATTCACTTCCCTTGCCACATTATAAGATGCTCTGAGATTTGACCTCTCAGTCGGCCTGCTTCCCTGACCTCCACTCCAAAATAACAGTTGCCTCTGCAGTGTTTGCCCTAATGATCTCTCGGACTTTTTCCAATTTTCTTGCACTTTTCCCGTGCTCACATCCAACATGATCAGACATTTTATGGGGCCTTCAGTGTAAAGAGAAGAGATCCATCTAGTTTAGCTGCTGGGTCGAGTATGAATCAACAGAAAATTGCTAAGACCCACACACTATTAACTCGCCTTTTCACCATTTATTGTGCCAACAACTCACACACAACATTTCCATCCAGCTTTTTGTCACAATAAAGGGAGAAAAGAGCTGGTATAGCATGCAGGCGTTATCGACTTTCTGCTGATGACCATTCGAGAATGGTCCGGCTTTTGAGAGTGCGGTTGGGATAAATCGGTGCCATTATATCTGAACTGCTGAAAGTGTGGCCTTAGGTGACCAAAACCTGCTGTTAAAATAAAGATACAACCTATATATGGGTAGAGTTTTGAGGCGAAATAGATTGGCAATTTGTCTACAAATTCTGGGCAATTCTGAGCAAGACGTATCTTTTTAGTGTGTTTTTGTTGTCAGAATCAGAATCAGAATTCTTTGTTTCGTGCTCATCTAACATTGATAAGAACAAATATACAAGACATAAACAAATAAGATATAAAGGATATAAAGAGATTATAAAATATTATAAAAGGATTCAGATATGAACATATATAGATAGTATAACAGATATAAACACTATTAATAGAGTATAAACAGACCTGTCAGCTAGGTGAGGTAGTTAGCTGTTTACAGATGATGTACAGGGTCAGGGTGCATCAGAGGTAGCAGCAGTAAGTGAGCTTTGTGTTGACATGGTTTGCAGATAAGTGACAGTCAGAGTAATAAAATATGTACAGTGATGAGGTGCATGATAGTAGCAGTAGTAATGAGATAACAGAGTAACACAATATGTACAGTGGAAAGGTGCCCAATAGTAGCAGCAGAGTAATGAGCTTTAGTAATGAGCTTTAGTATTGCACATGGGGTTACAGGTATTGACAGAGAAGCATGTTGTGCATTTAGCAGGATTTGAGGGACAGTGAGGTGTCAGACTGTGTGTGTGTGTGTGTGTGTGTGTGTGTGTGTGTGTGTGTGTGTGTGTGTGTGTGTGTGTGTGTGTGTGTGTGTGTGTGTGTGTGTGTGTGTGTGTGTGTTCTATTCACTCTTCTCTTTTGTATTGTTTTTTATTCAGTCTCCATATTGTTTTATTTATTTAGTTATTACTGGTACTGTTATTTTTATTTTATTCTGTGCTTTCATCATTGCTTTGCCTCCTGTGATGTTGATTGTGTTTCTGCTGGAAGGTAGCCTACTTTGACTTGCCTCTCTGCAGGAAAGGTGCTATACAAACGAAGTTGATTATGATTATGATTATTAATATTAATGTAGTGTTGTTTTAGCTTTTACTGCTTGTACCCCATATCATTGACATTGATATATTTCTCAGACAACGATCTTACATTTACATTTACATTTACATTGGTGTTCAGCTGTTGTGTGCCAGGGATCAGGGTTTTGCCCTTGTGGCCACGTGTTGAAACGGCATCTAATAAAGATGTTCAAGGGACTGGAATCCGCTGCTGAGAAGATGAAAAGGATAACACTTAGAGTAAGAGAAAGCCGTGGCAAAAAAGGCAGCTTTCTTTTTTATCTCCCCATCATCACAAATAGCCTTGAAAGAAACCAGCGCACGCAGCAACACGAATAATGTGTTAAGAACAAGGTATGAGATTATAGAAGACAACATGGCAGCGCTATGAGCAAGACTAGATAAAAGCGTGTTCCTTTACAGATAAGGGCTAAGCCGCGTAACAGCCTTTGACCAAATACACGGCACTGGATGTCGGCCCGCTGTGCTGGAGACCGGGATGAACAATGACGAAACCTACTTCATATGCTAGCTAGAGGAATACCCCATCCCCCATAACCCCCCACCCCAAAGGCAGTGCTTTGAGCAAGACACTGGATAAAAGCCGCTAGCCTTTATGAAGATAAGGGAAGCTAGCTGAGAGCAAAGCCAGATAAAAGGCTATGGAAGATACCTGCTGTGTAATGTGTGTGACTGTTCCTTAATGGAAGTGATGAGTCACCAGGGTTTGAGAGTGAGGGATTACCTGTAACAGGATTAGAGTCATCTGATTATGGAAAAAGAAGAGGCTGTAATCTGTTACATTTACTGAAATAAGCACAGCAATCAGATAACACTTACTTGGTTGTGACCTTTTTGCAATATGCATTAATAGAAATAATGGCTCATCAGGGAGCGGAGTGACAGATCTGTAACAGGATTTACAGTCATCTGTTCAACTGACAGATCATACTGTATGTAACAGGTTTTTCACTCATCTGTTAAAGGAAGCATTTTAATCAGTATTCTGGTCTGTTCCATTATTGGGGCCAAACAAAGTTGTTTTAGTTGCCTTAACCGCCGAGTTGAGCCAGGAAGTAGAGCGTGAAGTGGGCTGTCGACACGCTGGACTGAGGCAAACGTGATGTTGACATTCCATTTGAGAGCCCTTATACTGTGAGACGTTTGGCGCCGTGGACCAACGTTGGTCATCTTATTTCAATTATTTGTGAGATTGTGCTGCTTATTCTCTATTTCACCATTAAAAAGAAATCACCATCAGAACAAAAATGTTACATGAACTGTATTAAAATCTAAGATATGCACACCATCATCTTTGATGATTCTGCCCGCCTCCACGTTCAGATAATTTTCCCCTTCGCCAGCAGTCCTTGGCTTTGCTTCCGATCCTTTCACATCAGCGCACCGTCCTTTGTACCACATGTCAAGCCCATCTGTGTCTTTGGAGGCGGCGACCTGAAACCAGAGCCGCGAACAGCATTAGTGACATTATGGATCCTGCATACATCTTCATACAGCAGAGAGGCGACACAAATGATGTGTTGACAGGCCCTATGATAGTGCCAGTTATCATGCAAAGCCATCCGCGGAAAGGGAGCAATCCAACTGTTTGCCTTTTATCTAGCCACCGGACAAATTGAGAGACACAACAATAACGCAAACAATGATAAGAACAATATGAAATATGCCTAAAGAAGATGGGAGTGAGGGCGGAGCCAGAGAATATTGAACCTGCAGTGTTGGACTTCACTTAATTCCCATCATGTGTTAGTGTCACTGTGATGATGGTGTGCCCTGCAATTACCTCCCCGCTCATACATCGTGCAGACAGACAGGACCTCCCCGCTCATACATCGTGCAGACAGACAGGACCTCCCCGCTCATACATCGTGCAGACAGACAGGACCTCCCCGCTCATACATCGTGCAGACAGACAGGACCTCCCCGCTCATACATCGTGCAGACAGACAGGACCTCCCCGCTCATACATCGTGCAGACAGACAGGACCTCCCCGCTCATACATCGTGCAGACAGACAGGACCTCCCCGCTCATACATCGTGCAGACAGACAGGACCTCCCCGCTCATACATCGTGCAGACAGACAGGACCTCCCCGCTCATACATCGTGCAGACAGACAGGACCTCCCCGCTCATACATCGTGCAGACAGACAGGACCTCCCCGCTCATACATCGTGCAGACAGACAGGACCTCCCCGCTCATACATCGTGCAGACAGACAGGACCTCCCCGCTCATACATCGTGCAGTACAGACAGGACCTCCCCGCTCATACATCGTGCAGACAGACAGGGACGAGAGCAGACGGCGCTGCTATGAAGACAGATCGCTGCGTCCCCTATGCAGCACAAAGAGCGGTGATGCTTGGGTATTACCGAGAATGTGTGCATGTACTGTAACCTTGTGTCTGATGCGTGTGTGTCTATGTTTGAGTTTACGTGTGTGTGTGCGCGTGCGTGTGTGTGCGCGTGCGTGCGTGCGTGTGTGTGTGTGTTTAAGGTGACTGTCCTTCTGATCTGCCAGGCTACACCCAAGGCTCCGGATGGATGACCCTCTATTAGCCTGTCTGTCTCCCAAGAAAGAGCACTTGAGCCTGGGGAGAAGATGATACTGTGGCCCCCGAGGTGCTGGAGGCCCGGAGGGCTGGATTTGACATTATACTGCTTTGCCCTGTGAAAAAAAGAGGATTTGGGAAAATCCTTTCTCAGTCACACCAATTGTATTAGACCCGTAATAATAAAAAAGCTGACAGCATGACAACATATATACCTTGGTGTGTGGTGGGTCTTTTTTTATCTACAACACCTTACAGTATCATGGTTGTATGCAGGGTGCAGATTTGCAAAGAATAAATGTTTACTGTGTGATAACTTACACAAGGAGGTATGAGCAAGGACAAGCACAGAACCTGCATGGCGCATATTCGATTCATAATACATTGAAACTTTGGAACACTGATCAATTAAATTCCTATAATAACGTTAGCGTTAAACATTATATAGGGCAGCAGAGAATGTTTTCAAGTTGCTCATGACAACACATTCTCACTCCCAACTTGTCAATACTGATGTTTGTTCAGGACCCCTTGCCATCACTTTATAACGCGTGGTGGGGTACCTGTTTTTCTGAATGTTTCGCCGACAAAGACGTCGGTTGTCGCTGCCTTGGTTAAGTTTAGGCAATTAAAACAACTTGATCGGGTTTAGGTAACTAAAGCAACTTGTTTGCGTTTATGGCAACTCAATTCAACTTTATTCCAGACACTTAGGAAGGTCCATAGGAGAACATAACACCATACAATACAATACAAAACCTAGAAAAAATATAAAAACAGACCTTGATATCAACATTAGCCTACAGTCATACATAGAGGCTCTTTCGCCAATGTTGCCACATGGTTGAGTTGAACCTGGTGTTACTTTTGACAGGATTACTTAAGGCCACAATAACACTGTTCATCGAGTCATCTAGACGACACATAAATCTGTACATGAGGTTTGTTAAAAGTGCTTTAAATGTAGGTATACCTACACTGACAAACAGCTGGCTGGCACTGTGCCATCTAGGGACACGCAACAACATTATAGGCCACGTTTAGTCTTTGCAAGCTGCTTTACCTGTAGCTGCTCCACAGGTGAGCAGTATACAGCGGCGTACAGTACGCTCTGAACACTGAGGCTTTGACATCTGAAGTACACATATGAAATTTGCGAATCATCATGTTTGCCTGTGCATATAGTTTACAACGCTGTCTCTGAATATCGTTATCATCAGACAAATCATCTGTAATACAATGGCCTAAGTATTTC
The DNA here is from genome assembly GCF_964638095.1 of Poromitra crassiceps. Classification (NCBI taxonomy): domain Eukaryota; kingdom Metazoa; phylum Chordata; class Actinopteri; order Beryciformes; family Melamphaidae; genus Poromitra; species Poromitra crassiceps. Next base: position 2,484,917 of record NC_139633.1, on the reverse strand, counting down.
ATCTCAGTACACACTTCAAGAACATTGTTACTCAAATAAAAATCAGGGAAAACTGACTTTCGATCTTCTTACTTCTAGAGCAGGCTGCCACATTATCGGCCTCGGACTGCCCCCCCTGTTCCTCAGCGTCCCTGGTCTTCGCCAGCGTACGTGGCCTACATCCGCAACTAAAGCAACTTGGTTAAGGTTCGGGTTATGCTTTCGGTAGGGTTAAAAACTATAGGAAAAAACGTATAGTCCCGCCGTCGTCATAAACACGTGACTAGCAGTACCCTCGCACGCACCGTTGTTTTCTGATGAGAAAGGGCGTGGGTCTGAACGGAAGAGAACGGATTGGTTTGGAGCAAATTGTGGATTTCTAAGTGAAGTTAGACTTTCTTTTTCACAACGGGAGGCTGTGAGGGGCAAAAGCATGTTGCCACCGGCTATCAAATCTAGTAATGATCAGAGGTAATCAATTAGTGGAGGTATAGGGAACTCCCCCAACACCAACCCCCTTGGCAAATTGCACCCTGATTGTATGCATTTTTAAGCATGGGTGGCTTCAATGTCAACTAGTCTGGGGCCAAAAGCTTAAAAAAGCAGAAATGGCCATTGCAGATCCTGCGCATGGGGAACTTTTCTCTGCTTCAAAAAACAATCCTGCTCTGAAAACAGGGCCATCGTAGTAAATCCATGTGATGCGAGTTATCGAGCTATGTAGCTAATACACACAAATAAAATGAATGAACACCATGTAAAGGAAGACCGAGAAGCTCTTCTCATTTGAGAGAGAGGCTGGTGAAGCGAGGTTCATATCAATGGAGCCCCTAACAACCCATAAGATGAATGCCTTGCAACTCCAGAGGAAACCCTACCCTAAACCTGCTACCTAAACCTGCTACCTAAACATGCTACCTAAACCTGGTACCTAAACCTGGTACTGTACCTAAACCTGCTACCTAAACCTGCTACCTAAACCTGGTACTGTACCTAAACCTGCTACCTAAACCTGGTACTGTACCTAAACCTGCTACCTAAACCTGCTACCTAAACCTGCTACCTAAACCTGCTACCTAAACCTGGTACCTAAACCTGCTACCTAAACCTGGTACCTAAACCTGCTACCTAAACCTGCTACCTAAACCTGCTACCTAAACCTGCTACCTAAACCTGGTACCTAAACCTGCTACCTAAACCTGGTACTGTACCTAAACCTGCTACCTAAACCTGCTACCTAAACCTGCTACCTAAACCTGCTACCTAAACCTGGTACCTAAACCTGCTACCTAAACCTGGTACCTAAACCTGCTACCTAAACCTGCTACCTAAACCTGGCACCTAAACCTGCTACCTAAACCTGCTACCTAAACCTGGCACCTAAACCTGCTACCTAAACCTGCTACCTAAACCTGGTACCTAAACCTGGTACCTAAACCTGCTACCTAAACCTGGTACCTAAACCTGCTACCTAAACCTGCTACCTAAACCTGCTACCTAAACCTGCTACCTAAACCTGCTACCTAAACCTGGTACCTAAACCTGCTACCTAAACCTGGTACCTAAACCTGCTACCTAAACCTGCTACCTAAACCTGGCACCTAAACCTGCTACCTAAACCTGCTACCTAAACCTGCTACCTAAACCTGGTACCTAAACCTGCTACCTAAACCTGCTACCTAAACCTGGCACCTAAACCTGCTACCTAAACCTGGCTCTACCTACTCAGCTCCAGGGGGGAGTGAATCCCTACGTGGTGTTGGTGTCTTGGGTCTATTAAGCTCACAGGGAATGGAGCAGAAGCACTTAGTTCTTTCAGCTCATGTTTCTCTTGATGGGACATTACTATCACACTGTAGATGAGTCAATAGCTAAAACAAACAGCAACACTTACACCAGGCTTACATAAACAAACAGCAACACTTACACCAGGCTTACATCAGCTGCTTCATCTATGCAACTCGCACAGTTGTCATTTCCATATAACTCATACAGGAGTCCTGCTGGGTTTCTTAGCAAACTTCCTCCCATGTGTATCCGCTGTCGCTTCTGGCGGTTCTTCTGCTCTTTCCATTTCACACCCGTTTGCTCAAACTCCTCCTAAGCCCTTTTTTGATTCCTTCTAAACACCTCCCCGTCTCCCCTGCTCATCTCCACTCTCCATCTCTCTCCTCCTTGTCTTCTCTCAGCCCTCACTCACTGCCATCATTCCCCTCTCCCCTGCTCTCCCCATTGTAATCTCTACTCCTTTCTGTGTCTCCATCACACCCACCACCAGCCTCCTCTGATCTTAGCACCTCTCGCCTTGGAAACACAGTCAACATGTCATCTGAGACAAAGGTGAGAAGAAAAAGCCCTTACGGCAGAGATACAGCGGACACTGAGATGGACTGAAAATGTTGTCTTCTTTTGCCTGAAAGTACATTTATTTGTTTATTTATTTATTTATGTATTTATTTATTTGCTAAAATGAATACATGTAGGCCTACAATACTACAGCATAAAGCATTTAGGTAAAAACAAACAAAAATCATACATAAAATAATACTATAGACATAAACACTAAAAATCATTGTGTGAATGAGATTGAGTAAATACTAACTTGATATGAATAATATGAGATTTTTTGTTGACTTTTTTGTGGAGTTTCATGTTGTTGATGATATTGATCATTTAACTGTTTAAATTTTAACTGATTGCCTTTATTTTATTTTATTAAATTTGTAAATCAAGATTGAGTCCCCCCCCCGCCCCTTTTTTCTCTCTCTCTCTCCCTCTCCTGCTCAAACACAAATTGCAGCTGTTAGCATCGCTAGCATATTTTTTATTGCTATGCACGTATATCCAATTGGCATAACTTTGGATAATGTTGAAAATAAAATAAAGACGGGGAATAGAAAGTCAGGGATTGCTCTACTTCTCTTTGATGTCCATATTCCTAGATGTAGGAGGATGTAGCTCAAGTTATCATTACTCACTGTGGGAAACTATAAATATAATATAATAATATAACTATAGTAATAATAGACTGCTTACTTCCCTCCAGGCGCTGCTAATTTCTTCTCTGTTTGACATTGACATAAATTTGGGTCATGCAACCGTGATGACTGCTATGACCAAAAAAGAAGGAGAAAAAAGCATATGCATGCAAAAGTGTCCTATGTGATCACCGTCTTTCTTCTTGTCTTTTTTAGCAACATGCTGATTCTATCATATAAAGCTCCCACATGTACTAGTAGTATGTATGTAGTATGTATGTATGTGTACTACTAGTACATGTGGGAGCTTTAGCACCATGCATCCTGATTCCATCTGAACACAGGGGAGATTATGGGATGAAGTGTCAGGATCAAAAGCACCTTGATGGTAGTTGAACGGAGACGATTGCAGTTGTGATGTGATTGGTTGCTTGTGAGCACATTGGGTATGTTGGTATTTCATCATCCAGAAAGTCATCATGAGGACAGACTTGTTAGGTTTTCTCATTTAAATGTTTATTTTTTATTGCGAGTAAGAAATGGTGTGCCGTTGTTTTCACGAGTATTTGTCCCTTGATACGCAACATTCTTTCAGGCAATGGAGACGGGGGAATATTGGAAACAGTTAGGAGACTCCCCTCCATGGTGTGTTTGTTTCTTATTAACATTTGGAGGCCATGGAGACAGGTGATTCTGCCAGCAGCTCTTATTGATGAGCACTGCTGAACATAAAGGAGAACAATTTCCAACAGTTATTCAACATTTCTTTTCATGGTGTAGACATGCTTCCAAAGGTAATAACACATGGCACAGACATTTAATATGCAATGGAGATGGGCAATATTGTCTTCGAGTGGGACAAATCCACAAATCCTGATGGGGAAATTCATGTGGAGAACACTTTGGGCTATAAACATAGATATGAAAAATATATTGTCAGGACTGTTGATACAATCATCTACTGTACATGTTGGCAAAATTCTGCTGAATAGGCGAGTGATTTTTGATAATTCGGTGGTCAGAGACGCACAGCGCACCTGTGTGGCACAGTTGGAAACAGGGTTTGATTAGCATGAATAGTATGGTGTCGTGGGCTTGGCTTCAATCATGACCAATCAAATCACTTATATCCCTTCCCTTTAAAGGCGGTGCACTCTGTGGACCAATCAAATCACTTATATCCCTTCCCTTTAAAGTCAGTGCACTCTGTGGACCAATCAAATCACCTATATCCCTTCCCTTTAAAGGCAGTGCACTCTGTGGACCAATCAAATCACTTATATCCCTTGCCTTAAAGGCAGTGTTCCACAGTGTTCTTGAGTGGTTCTAACCACAGAAGCCTCTCACATGGAGAAACGTGTGCGCGAGGTGTAGAATCAGCATGAGCAAATATTAAACCATCAAATATGCTGCCAGGAGCAGATGATGTTAAATTTGTGTGGGAGGAGATAGCACATTTGCTTAACCTGTGTTGCTCAGGAGAGCCATTGCCCAGTATTCAATCACATGAATAAAAAAGCTAAACCAAAGTTGGAAGTTGGTGGAAAACTGCAGTAACAGTTTAGCTATGGGAGAGGTCCATCCACCTGCCAGGTCAAACCGCCTCTACACACTCTGTACATTAATGCCACATGACATGTTGGATGACAATAGTTCACACCACAGCCACATCTGAATTATAGTTATAATGAAAAATGGATCTTGTTTTTCCCCCCTGCTTAAGGGATTCATATCAATGTAAAACTGGCCAGCATATCATCAACAAAATGGGTTATCTGTTTATGTGTGCATCATTTGGTAACACAAGAAACCTGGCATGGAACAGTGGAGAGAGAAGTGAAAACCCTGAAACAGACCTGGGGCACCAACCAGAAGTTCACCCAAAACAGAGGAGTGGAGATCCTTGCTGCTGCCCTACATGCCAGTAGGCATAAAGGGCAGGAAGTACAGTAATTAATTTGGTAACACCACAAAAATAGCACAGAAATAACCTACACTTGGCACCATGCACTCTTACCAGGGTCTGAAGTGGGCGGTGGAAGCGTGAAACCTGTAATCCTTGACACGTAAAATGTGTGATTGCTATTGGCACACATTACCGAAAATAGAGCCACAATGCTTTAGTTTGGTTTGTTGTTTGTTTGTTTGTTTGGTACGTGAAAATGTTCATATGTGCTGTGTGGGCCCGGGCTATATTATGCTGTATAATAGTTGTATGTATTGACTGTTCACTTCAGTTCTGTTTATCGTCCCTTATCACACAAGCATGTCTCAAAGGGCTTACTTAACATAGCATCATCACAGTCATAAACTAAATCATACACCCAACATATAACTACAGTACATACTGCACAAACACAGCATATCTTTAGACTGTGGGAGGAACCGCACACAAACTCCACACAGAAAGGACCGGGGTGAAGATTTGAACCCACGCGACGGCGCTAACCACTGAGCCACCGTGCCGCTGACTATCCTTGTTGGTGTCATATTTGTGTGCATCGTTGTCTAGGTATAGCACTAGATTCACTTTACGCAGTATCCACCTGGATCATGCGCTTGGTCATGTGACCTGGGGTTACATGTATTTATAGCTATTTCATGTCTGAAGAAGAGGATTAGGTCGAAACGTGTTAGTCCAAAAAAACGTTTTTGATGGGAGCTAACAGCTGTGCGGACATTCTCTGTTCCTTGGATTTTGGGTACGAAAATAAAAAGAACAATGTAATTCAAACGTGGCACCAAACGACAGCAGCACATGAGTCAGTCCTCTTCCAAGCGAACTGTGGTGCCACTCGTTAGCAGTGACGATGCAATAGAGAGGCAAAGTGACCGCCTACTTCCTGCTTCTGCACTGTACCAGAGATTTTCTTCCACAATTTATTTTCCCATAGACATTTCGTAAAATGCTTCTAAAAAGAGTTTTAGGCTACTTGGTCAAACCAAACGGTTCAGATATATTTAGAATCGGGAGAGACCATAGACCATTTCACTCAGACCAAAACTTAAACAACATCGACAAAATATTTTCTTTATACCCGCATTTCTTCTTACATCATGGTCCAAGTGAAATGTTATGCGATCTCTCCTGTTTCTAAATATATCTGAACCGTTTGGTTTGAACAAGTACAACTATTTTTATAAGCATTTTACAAAATGTCTATGGGAAAATAATCTCGGTTTCCAGACATTTGGTGAGCGGCGCCAACAGCACCACCGAACCACCAAACGTCTGGGAATTTACTGTTCCAAATCTGGTTCATTGAGCCCGGCGAGAACGGCCGGCAGCAGACACGCCTACATTTATTATCAGAATTTTATTTGGTAGCGGCAATGCAATGTTTCATAGTTCCAATATAGAGCAAGACACTGATGTGCTGCAAAGAGAATTTATACCTGTTGTTTATTTTACAATAATTTGTCCTACCCGGAAGTGGTCCGCTTGCTACTGTGAAGCGCTGTGAAGTTAGTCTCTTAAAACAGACTGTATCATCTACATCCGGCGAATGCAGCTATATACAGTCTGTAGGTTACACCCCCAGAACATGCACAAGGAAGTTGGGAAAAAAACCTTCAGACTGGAAGGAAGTTCTACGGAATCCGACCAATCACGACACGCGAATGCGGCATATTGGATTCTGATTGGACTAATGAGCGGAAGACCTGCCTTTCTGCCGGCATATTGGATTCTGATTGGACTAATGAGCGGAAGACCCGCCTTTCTGCTTCCCATTCCGGTTGGTGCATGATTCTCCCCCACGAAGTACAGACGGTATGGTGGAAGCATTTGAAAATTGCGGAAGCCAACTCGTCTGTTCTAAGAGACTACTGTGAAGTCATCAGACAGCAGGCTCTGTAACGTTAGCCTCGGGAGTCGGGCTTATCGCCGGGGGAAAGACCTCTAGCCGCCGGGGCCGGATGAAACACGTCCTATTAACAGGTTATGTTTGTTTCTAAGTGATTCATATGTTTCTCCGCAAACGCGACAGCACCGGTTCTGCATGAGCGTCACTGCTCCCAGAAAGCAGGCCCGCCCACAACACTCATGATTGGCTCTCCGATTGCAAGGCTTCCAACAGCACCACCTAACGTTATGAAAAGATTTAAATAGTAATATTCTCAGTGTTACAGTAGTGAAACGGATTAAGACTGAGAGCTGAGTCTAATGGGAAAATGAATGGCGGATGAAAATCTCTGGTACAGTGCTGAAGCAGGACGTGACGTTCCACTTTGGCTCTCTATGGTACCAACTAAAAGAAAGCACTCTGTTGTTCCACACAGCTTTATGGATCGACGATGTTGTTGGGATCGCCAGAAGTTACTCATGCTTGGAGCGTAGCATAAAAAAACATGAAGTAAGGAAAGGCATGCTGCCGTCAGGACTGATGCTCACAGTCATAGTCAGCAATTATTCATGTATTCTGGTATGAAGACCAGAGAGGGTCAATTATGGCAAAGAGCACAGAGAGGTCCACCAGCATGCTTAAATTTACACGCAGGGTCTGGAGTTGGATTTGCTTTGACTCCCCTGCTCCCTGGATGCCACAATTTCTAGTCTTGTGGGATGACACAAGCAAAACTCTGTCCAGTAAACGATCTACTTGTGAGTCCATGTTACTTTTTGTTTACAAGTCCTGGTTCACTTGTTTGGGCAGTGTGAACAGTCTGAACCACATACAAAATAGTCAGTGTGATCACATTCTCTCTATATGTTTCATCTGTCTTTCCACCCTACCAAGGAACATTTCTGTGGTCATACTGAGAGTCCCTTGAGTCCCATGAGTGGTCTCTCCTTCCAGGGCAGGGCGAGCCGGCGATAGCGGAGGGTCGCCCGGCTCGGGAGACTCGCCCGGAGCTCGGCTTGCGGGGCTGGGACCAGGGAGCTGCTGCCACTGGACCGAGGCAAACTGACACGATACCCTGGTGCGATGCGTGTATACACACGTTGTCATAATACCAGGTTGAGCATTGGGTTCAATATTATATCCAGCCACCTCAAGCCAATGTCATGAAGAAAGAAAGAAAGAAAGAAAGAAAGAAAGAAAGAAAGAAAGAAAGAAAGAAAGAAAGAAAGAAAGAAAGAAAAGGTTGTTAATGGACTTGAAGACCCTGACAACCAAAATCCACAAAAAGCTATGTAACTTATGTGCACAATTGTAAGCCTCAGCCCTTTTGAGGTGGTTGAAGAACAGACCAGATGAAAAGATAATGCCTGTGACTTCCTCTATTGTTCTTTTCCCCTTTAAGGTGAACATTTCTAACTGCTCTCTATTTCCTGAACATCAGTGAGTTGCTGTGGTGTTGAGCAGAGCAGAGCAGAATAGAGCAGCCTACAGTAGAGTAGAGTACATCTGAACCGATTCAGGTTCACAGCTGATGTGTGGTGAGAAAACCGGATGGAGGATGTGTATGCCATGATAGACCTCACCAAGAAGGTTAGATATCAGAGAGACGAGAAGGAGGAGAGGATTGTCGACATCTATGAGAACGCAGACAGCTTAAGGACTTATGACAACCCCTCAGCGGAGGAGAGTACACCACCGGACACCACTGAGGGTCAACACCAAAGTATCTATCCATCTATTTATCTATCTATCTATCTATCTATCTATCTATCTATCTATCTATCTATCTATCTATCTATCTATCTTGTGGCAACTAGTGACACCTTTTCAGTTTTTGTTATGCGTTACTTTTTAAAACTAGAATGTTATTTATTTTGCTTTTTGTTCACATCATTCCATTTCTGTTAGAGCAATATACAGTAGAGCACCGCAGGAAGGAGTCCAGTAGTGCTTGGGTTCGTCAGGGAAAGTCTATGGGGGTTTAGAATGGGGATTTCACTTATGCATAAAATAAGGTCTGTGTTTAACAAAAGTTTATGGGAGTGCAAATTTGCGTTCAGCAGGATAATCTTCACAAACGCGAATAACTTTTGACCTTTGGAACGTAAATGCGTTTTTTTTTAACGCGGTTTTTTGAAAATGCTTCAAAAGGCATAACAGTGATTCATACCTGCCAACATTGGGCTATGAAGAGAGATTTTCTGGGGTATTGGTGAATGGCGTATCCTCAATATACCCCCCCATCCCCCATATAACCCTACACCACAAATTAAGAATGAATGCAAGATGTATAGTAAATTACTTTTTCAGTGTTTTTTTATATTAAAATTGTTTAATGACCATTTTAAACACAACAAAGGAATAATAATAAAAAAGGACACTACAAAAGCAGACAAAAATTGATAAAAAATCATTGGGATGGGGGGCCGAGGCGATGCAGGGGTGTCACCTTGAGCCTGTCATAGCATACAGTTGTATTTCAACAACAAAGATACAGCAGATGTTAGGCAAGGGTTTCAATAACGAAAAATAAACTACGTACTGTACATACTCAGGTTAAGAAATGGCTAACAACATGATGAGATGAGATGATGAGATATACTTTATTGTCCCGGGAGGGAAATTTGTCTTGGGCAAAAGTGCTTTTATACAACAACAGGTGTAACAGACAAGTAATACAAAACAGAACGGTCACAGTCACATTCACAGCATTGCACTGAGAGCACAGGAAGTGTACCAGCTAAGGTACTGATTGCACAACCCTATTGCACAGTAAATATATTCATCAATCCCTTAGTAAGGGAAGTAAAATAAGCAATAAAACCATAAACCCATAGAAACATAGAATAAAAAAATAAAATAAAAGAATAAAAGGATAAAACATTAAAATAGGATTATGAAATAAGAGAAATAAAACCAAAGTACGAAGTAAGAGAAATAAAACCAAAGTAAAAGCAGTAAAGGAGACGCAGCGTACCTACTTGGGGTACCTCCCTCACCTCACTGGAGTGCTAAACATCCCAGTGGTCTAGCCTGGTAAACCAGCCCGTCACGTGAACTCACATTTAATTTGGTTCTGTGTGACGGTCTGGCCCCAAAGCCAGTGGGGGGGTTTAGCAGAAGCTGCAGAGCAGGAGAGCCAATCAGCGACTGCGCTGTGATTGACAGCACAAGTTGGCCAATCAGGAACGCCACTAGTACTGCACTAACAACACAATAATGGCCGCCTCCTTGCCTGATCGTCTGGAGGAGTAGTGTCAGCGTTTGTCTAGTTTAAACAGCCATAAAGTGCAGTTATTGCAGAAATAGACTCAATAACAACAATTAAACAAGTACAGGAGTATCGCCGCAACCACGGAGTTTCTCGGCGGAAAATATGTTTTTGTCATTCTCCCAAGTGGATTTGGGTTTGACTGGATCCGACGCTGATTGGCTGAAGGAGTTGTCTGTCAAGGCAACTATGCCCGCCCATGCTCCCGCCCCTGCTAAAGACTGCGTGAAGAGTTGGGGCCAGACGTCACGCAGAACCAAATGAAATGTGAGTTCACGTGACGGGCTGGTTTACCAGGCTACCAGTGGTCCTCCTCTAGACCCTTATCAAAGTATTTTAACAGGCCCATTCCATGTTTAATAAGTACAGTGTTAAACTCATGACTCAGAGTAAAATAAATAAGGATACGATAAAATAAAAATAAACATACAACATGTACAAAAGATGTGATCAAAAGTGAGCATCTAAAATTTGCATGAGAAAAATTATCAAGTGCAAACATTGAGAGTGTCAGTGAATATGGAATATGGTCGAAGTTCCCCTCTGTGCTTCCACGGCTTGTTTGTGTTTGGCATCAATGTTTAGCATGTTTGCTAATGTCATTTTCAGGACATACTGGTTACAAAGCTTGCAAAACGACATTGCCCGACATAGCTTGCAAAACATAGCTTGCAAAATGCATAGCTTGCAAAACATAGCTTGCAAAACGTATGGTATTTGCTAATGTGGCTAGCGATTAGAAACGGGAAGGTCACACTGAAGTTTGGCAGCGCATCTCTTCTTCTTGGGACGTGTTTGACTGCGGTCCTCCACCGAGAGCTTGAGCGAGTGCAGTGACGCAGTTACACACCGTGCGTCACTCGTCAGTCACTGTCTCTGGGTTGGGTTGCCAGGTAACATGACACATATCCTACAAATAGGGAGATTAGTGGGAGAAATTACCAATCGGGAGCACAGCGGGAGAACGGGTTAAAAATCGGGAGACTCCCGCGTAAATCGAGAGTTTTGGCAGGTATGGTGATTAATGTTCGTGAAGATTATCCTGCTGAACCCAATTTCGCAATCCCATAAACTTGTGTTAACCACAGACCTTATTTGATGCATTTAAGTGAAATCTCCATTCTAAAACCCCATTCACTTTTCCCTTGATGAACCAACATGGCGGCGATTTCTGGTTAAGACTACAAAAATATGTCATCCCTGTGGTACTCTATTTATTAAAAGGTTAAAAAAGAGCACAGCATCTTGTGCAGACAACAGGCCACTAATTGTAAAAGTGCAAGCTAAGTCTCCTTCATATTTAATGACATTTGCTTACAGTTTTAAAAACAGAGCATTTTGTATTGCATCTTAAAACAATGATTGACAGAACACTTGACTGTGAAAGTTGTATTGATTTCACATGCTTTTGATGTGTGGAATGCAAAATAACTCTAACAAGTTTAATAACGAGTAAGTTTCCACCATAATTAGTAGTGTAACCTTTGTGTCCACAGTCAGTCCAGTCACTGTCAGCTCAGAGAAGAGGAATCCTTTCCGAGCTGCCACAGTGTTTCTGGGGCTGCTGTGTCTTCTCCTCCTGGCTGGGATCATCGGCCTGGCAGTCCAATGTGAGTTTTCAGTTTGCTGATGCTATTATAGATCACCTAAATATGTCATGTGAATGTTAAGAGTTATGTCTATGGCAGTTACTCAGGACAAAACCAATCTGCGGGTGGACGCTGCTAACCTGATCAGAGAGAGAGACCAGTTACAGACCATCCTGGGAGCGGGTTTATGTCTCCAGAGTGAGTAAATTTTGATGATAAGAAGTTAAATGTTATCATTAAATGAAAGCAGTTCACATAGTTCATATTTTATGTGTGAGTGTGATCATTTAACATACATGTTTTGTTTTGTTTTGTTTTGTTGATTTATCGCAGCCCAAAGGTCTAATTGTTGGACTACATTTGGCTCTAAGTGGTACTACGTCTCTGCTGAGCTGAAAACCTGGGAAGAGAGCAGGCAGGACTGTCTGAAGAGAGGAGCTGATCTGGTGATCATCAACAGCAAAGAGGAACAGGTGTGTGTGTGTGTGTGTGTGTGTGTGTGTGTGTGTGTGTGTGTGTGTGTGTGTGTGTGTGTGTGCGCGTGCGTGCGTGCATGTGTGGTGTGTGTGTGTGTGTGTGTGTGCGTATGTGTGTGTGTGTGTGTGTGTGTGTAGTGTGTGTGTGTGTGTGTGTGTGTGTGTGTGTGTGTGTGTGTGTGTGTGTGTGTGTGTGTGAACCCTCTAATTACCGGTGTCTCCATAAACAGGAATTCCTGGTTGGACTAAACATCAGGACGATGTGGGTTGGTCTGACAGACAGAGATGAAGAAGGGACCTGGAGATGGGTGGATGGATCACCTCTGACCACAGCGTAAGACCTGATCACATGTTCTGACTCATTGGTGTGAGACTTCAGAGTCACTGTAGCTACAGTATGGATGATGTCTTCACCACAGGGTTTGACTCCTTGTCCTCCTCTGTTTCAGGTACTGGAGTCAGGGGCAGCCTGACGATTACCTTAACAAGGAGGACTGTGCTTTGCTGAACTATGTTAGTGACCCTTTGAAGAATTGGAATGACGAGTCATGTGAAAACACAATGGGCTGGGTCTGTGAGAAGGAGGTGTGACAGTTCCTCATGAATCGATAGAATACTTGATGATCGGTAGAATACTTGATTACTAAAATAATCGATAGCTGCAGCCATCGATTATTTTAGTAATCAAGTATTCTACCGATTAATCCATCGATTAATCGATTAATCGGATAAGAACTACTTTTGCGTTATTACGTACAGCCCAACAGTAATTATACAAGGGGAAATAAGACATGTCTCTTAAAATGAACAACTACATTGTTTCCTTTTTAGAAAAATCATTGATTTTATTTCTTAAATTGCATAGAACTGTATACAATAATAAAGTATCATGGTTGTCAGGCTGTGGCACTCAATTTCTGAATCCTCCCCAAGAAAGTCACGCAGATACGCCTCTGTAGCCACGCTCATCCAAGTGAGTGCCATACTGTCAGTCTTCTTAAGGTTGTTCTTCAATTTGAATTTGATGTCTTCATACCTTTTCTCCATCACGTTCATGAAGTAGGTTCTTGATGGAAGCGTGTACCTGGGATTGAAACTGGAAATCATTGTGTGAAAAGAAATTAAATAATACTTATTATTGATAGTTATGACTAGGCCTAAAATTATACTGTAAGTTCATATACAACTGGCTAATGTGGATTAATACAGCCTAGACTAGTGGCCATTTGAGGAATTACAGCTTAAACAAAGACTTCCGCGACCTCAGGGAAAAGTGGGAGGGGTTGGGGCTTGGTTTACATGGGAGGGGTGTTGTGCCACACTGATAAGCGTCCGTGCGAAACACTAATATGCTGTGTTGAGGCGAATATATTTTGCCTCGGTCATTTTTTTGTAATCGAATTATTCGATCTCCTCGAGGAATCGTTTCAGCCCTAATATTTACCTAAGTGCATTATAGTGGATTTTACAAACTTGTATCAGCTGCTGTTACAGCTGCTGTCTCAGCATCATCGTCTGTTTGCAAAATGTTGGTCAAACTTTAAAGTCGAGCTGAAATGAAAAATGACTTTTTTTTTCTATTTTAGTTCACATACCTGGGTATTCAGTGCAACTATTTAATAATGTATGCAAAATAAATCACAGAAATCAAATTTCTTGTTTTTCACACTTTTTCACATCAAAAGTAAATTTTTCAGCATTTCATTCATAACTGTAATCTACAGTATGCTGACGTAACAAAGAACTATCAAATTTCTACCCCATTTCAACCAATCATATCACAACATGACACCTGTCAATCAATCTTCATTACATTGAGAAAATTCGGAGCAGGCAAGATGGCGGCCTATAGTGCCTACGTTGCAGACTTTTCTATCCCATAAATGTTAATATATTTGGCTAATAAGTATGTAACATACAAAATAAAAATAATGGTGATGAAGTTAATGTGGAATGCAAAGGACATGTAACTGGTTCATTAAACTCACATTCCAGGAATATCGTATTTACTACAGCTCTTTACCGCGGCTAGTCGACGCTCCAAGCCGGCAGACTGCACTCTTACCTCGGCGTGTCCGCACAGAAGCAGTTCGCTGCCTGCTTCTATGCAGATCCTACAGTAGTAGCTACTGTAAATTTGTGTTAATGTATAAATGTACTGTAACCTTCTTGACTTGCCTGTTTTTGACTTGGGCATACCTTTCTTTCTTTCTCTCTTCACCACGTGTGCAGCAGCACGTGGTGAGTCATTCATTCATTCAGTCAGTCAGGAACAGATATCAGTGATGATGTCATCAGTAATGTCATCAGTGATGATGTCATGCCAAATATGCCGAATGGTGGTTTCATCCTTGTCACTGTAAGACGGCCAAGTCTTCATTAAGAAGGTCCTCATGTTTTTCTCTGAAACTGATTCTGTTGATAAGTTCTGAGTATGTTCTGTCGTTGCCTTGGTGATGGTTCTTCCAGTGTTACACAGCTGAAGATTGAGGATATTGAAAACTTCTTTAAACCTGCAAAACTTGGGCTGTTGAAAGATGTAGTTTCCTCAAATGGGCTTGAGTTGCATGAGGTGGCCTGGTTGCGACCTGACACACGTGGTCCTGGGCCGAATTAGCCCTGGTTTCTGTATGTGAGTACTTTGAGAGCAAAGCAAACCAGAATACAATTCCTTTTATGTGCCATACTTGACCAATAAATCTGATTCTGAAATGTGATCTGCTCTATCAAAATCAGTCACATTGACCCCAAAACACATTTTGAGTTTTATACACTGTTGGAAAGAGGAGAATGTACTGTAAGCTTTCTGCTGATATCAAAATTATGTTTGTACTCCAAAGATATGGGGCTCTATCTTCCCACTGGCCTTAGGCACTACACTGGCATTAAAGTCCCTGGAAACCAGAAATATTTCTTTATTATTTAGCATTTTGAGTTCATCACATCACAGGATCCTATGTTAATAAGCCACCAGCCGAATTTGAACGATGATGAACGTCGCAAAGTATATAAATTTAGGTTTGACAGCCATGGCAAAACTCATGAGATTTCATTATTTTTTAGAGTGTACTTTCTCCCGCGGACTGTGTGGGCGTGTCCAGTCTACAGCAGGGAAATTTCTGTCTCTCGGAGAGCGCGAGAGAGAGGGGGGGAGGGAAACGGAGAAAGAAAGAAAGAGAGATGAGGGCACACACCGTGTGTGTGTGTGTGTGTGTGTGTGTGTGTGTGTGTGTGTGTGTGTGTGTGTATGTGTGTGTGTGTGTGTGTGTGTGTGTGTGTGTGTGTGTGTTCGCGCGTTGCTCCGCGGCTCCTGAGAGGAAGAGATCTCTGTCCGTTCTTTGCCCCCACAGCGTGTCTGTCTCCCACTCTGTGTGCTCTCTCTCTCTCTCTCTCTCTCTCTCTCTCTCTCTCTCTCTCTCTCTCTCGGGACTAGTGAGAGAGAGAGAGAGAGAGAGAGAGAGAGAGAGAGAGAGAGAGAGAAGCACATGGCCTGAAACCCGACACCTTGCTAATCTCACAAGCATAGCGCTTGGCAGACGGCACACAGAGTGAGAGGGAGACGGACAGCGAGGGAGCGCTGTCACTGGGGGCAAAGAACGGACTTGCCATAGGTGGGTGCGGATTAGTGCGTGTACAAAGGTTATATAGAGCTTATGACGTCATAAGCTCCTGCGTTTTAGCACCTCGCGCACTGCTGTCTTCAATGAGGAAGTACTTTGTAGAATCTTGTAGAAAAGTGGCGATTTTAAGGCTTTGGGTTGAAAGTAATGTATAATAATTTCGGAGGCACAAAATTACTAACATAAGACCCTAAATAACATAGTTAGAACGTTTTTGTGGATTTTGGTTTCCAGGGACTTTAAACCCCAAAAATTTCGCTTTGCGCCTGCCTCGGGAAGATAGCATCATGTTTTTAGGCCCCGAAATGCGCTTTACGCCGAAGAGGCGTGGCGCAGTGCCAGAATAGGCCAGAATGGGCATTTCGGCCTTAAATACCGGCTTAACGCTATCTTCCCCCCTGGCATTAATTTTGCGTTTAGCGCTTTTCAAAACCAGGCCTTATTCAGTGCCCCGCGGATATTATTGTGCGTAATTACGCGCAGCTCTCCTCTGCCGATCTCACTCTCTCTTCCCCTCTCTCTCTCTCTCACTCGCTCTCTCTCTCTCGCACGTCAGACAGGCACAATGACCGATGAAAAAAAGTTGTTATACCGTAGTTTTGAGCCCCTGTCATTCAGAGGCTGTTGCATCATCCTACCTGTGCAGTGGGGGAGAAGAAAAGGTAGCGAGAGAAAACGATATCATTCTGCCCAAACTTTCACCAATCTAATCTCATCATGACATCCAGGGATAGGCTATATATTTCTAGCCGATGCGTTTAGAACATTCTTTTCACTTTGATCTTGCTATAGTGTAGCGTACATGCTTGCTGTATTTAAACTGCAGTGATATTCGTTTGAGAAGCATAATAATATGAAATAATATATATGGAGACAGACGGGGATGAAAGAGGGAGGGGCGGAGCTCAGAGCGCTTTGGTCGGGCTTTTCTGACCGGATTGGATCGCTCCGTGGAATGGAACATGAAAGGGACATTGTGATTCGTTTACTGCACTTCTCCAATGAGCACGGTGTGAATAATTCTACGCTTAAAAGTCGTGGTTATAATGCTTAAGGCCGCTTGTAGCGGCGACACGAGAATAGGCAGTGCGCCGGTCCACGCCCACTAATATAGGCTGCGCCTGGCGCTAAGCGCTAAGTTAAGGCCAGTGGGACGATAGGGGCCATAGAGTGAGATACACCACTTTATGTCGTGACTGTTTCCAGACCTAAAAGATTGACAAAGTAGGCTGGTTCTGAAGGTAACTCTACATTTATGAGCTTCAAAACTATATTTACCATTTGAATTTCACAATAATCTTGACACAGAATGAAAGCCAAGGCTTTATTTCGCCCAAATCTGGTGAAACCCTAAAACAGCCAGAATCAACAGTTTTTTCATAAAAATCACGTTTCTAAACAAACGGGCCAGTGCTACATGTGACTGATTTGGTCAGAGCAGGTCACAAATGTGCTTCAAACCTCTGCCAGACTCTTGGTTCATCTTTCAGAACCTCATTGCCAAGTGGGTGAGTACTACACACACGTAGTGCACAAAGGCTGGCTGACAACAAACCAAGTTACAAGTTACAATACAAGAATAAAAAAGGCACTATAGGACCCCCCTCCTCCTCATCCCCACCAACCCAACTACATATACCACCAAATTCTGTCAGAAGCGCTGTGTGTTTGAAACAGACCGACAAACAATATAATGCCTGTGACTTCCTCTATTGTTCTTTTCCGTTTTAAAGTGTACATTTCTAGCTTCTCTCTATTTCCTGAACATCAGTGAGTTGCTGTGGTGTTGAGCAGAGCAGAATAGAATAGAGCAGCCTACAGTAGAGTAGAGTAGATCTGAACTGATTCAGGTTCACAGCTGATGTGTGGTGAGAGATTATACAGCGATGTCTGCAGACCTGTATGCCAAGATATACCTCACCAAGAAGGTTAGATATCAGAGAGATGAGAAGGAGGAGAGGATTGTGGACATCTATGAGAGCGCAAACAGCCTGAGGACTCTTGACAACCCCTCAGTGGAGGAGAGTACGCCACCGGACACTACTGAGGGTCAACAGCAAAGTATCTATCTATCTATCTATCTATCTATCTTGTGGCAACTTTTGTTATGCGTTACTTTTTAAAATTAGAATGTTGTTTCTTTTGCTTTTTGTTCACATCATTCCATTTTTGTTAGAGCCGATATAGGAAGGATTGGAAGGATTTTGTAACCAAACCAGTGTTTTAGTCTGTGGATTGATTCTCATTTTCACAGTCAAGAAGATCCAGAGGATGAGGTCTGTGAGCCTGGGAGAACTGCAGCCACTGCTCTCCCCACAGCAGGGAGTCAGGCCCCCCCAGGCATGCAGCCTTCCACCTCCAGCTGAGGCATCTCCTCCTTCAAGGTTTGTGTATTGAGCAGTCTTATGTATGGATGTAGGTATTACTCTAAAGCCCTTTGAGCAGTCGTGAGACTCATTCAAAAACTCTTAGGAGAATTTGATGTGACTTTGAGGATGTGACTTTGATAAACAATAAAAAATAAATGCATATTGAGTCTTCAACATCTATCTTTGTTTCCACAGAGAGGATGATGGAGGAGACACGTTGGCTCTACCACCCACACCTCACACTGCCTCAAAGCCTGTGACACAAGTCACACATCCTTCCTCTCCTCCAAGGTTTGTGTTCAAGGTTTCTGATATTATCACAGATGACACTTATATAGCCTCAGACTGATGACATCATCCCTGATGACATCATCACTGAACTTACAATAGCTTTATCCTCAGACTGATGACATGATCACAGAACAATAGCTTCACCCAGGAAGGATGAGATCAATGATGACATCATCACTGAACTTACAATAGCTTTATCCTCAGACTGATGACATGATCACAGAACAATAGCTTCACCCAGGAAGGATGAGATCAATGATGATGACACGGATGACATTGCTGATGACATTATCACTGATGATTACATCATCACTGGTACTTTGATAAATTGTTCTTTCCATAGAGAGGATGATGGAGACAAAGTGTCTGTGCCATCCAGACCTTGCAGAAGAAGCACAAGATCTACTACTGCTTCAAGGCCTGTGACACGAGTCACACAGCCTTCCTCTCCTCCAGCTGGGCCGTCATCTCCAAGGTTTGTATATTGAGCTGACATTATCTTATGATTTTTATGATAATTTGATGTGACTTTTGAGTGTTTACTTTGATAAACCTTTGAGTATTCAACATCTTTCTGTGTTCCCATAGTGAGGAGGATGAAGAAGAGTGGCCACCCCGATCTCACACGCCACCCCGATCTCACATGCCACCACCACCTCGAACGAGAAGGACAGGACCCACAAGATCAAGGACTGCCTCAAGGCCTGTGACACGAGTCACACAGCCTTCCTCTCCTCCAGCTGGGCCGTCATCTCCAAGGTTTGTATATTGAGCTGTCTATTGTGTGTGAATGTAGGAATGTAGGCATTATTCTAAAGCCCTTTGAGCAGTCGTGAGACAAATTCATGAGCTTTCGACTTTGAGTGTTACTTTGATAAACTGTGTGTGTTCTGTGTTCCCATAGTGAGGATGATGGAGAAGAGTTGTTGCCATCTTGCACACCACCACCACCTTGCACGAGAAGTACAGGACACACAAGATCAAGTACTGTCCTTGAATTTGAGGAATTGGATGTTGTAATCCTTGAAAGTATGTGAATTTGGAGAAAAACAAGAATTTGGTCCTTGAAAGTAATTGAAAAGTCTTCTGTGGTGAAGACATCATCCATACTGTAGCTACAGTGACACTGAAGTCTCACACCAATGAGTCAGAACAAATGTGATCAGATCTTACGCTGTGGTCAGAGGTGATCCATCCACCCATCTCCAGATCCCTTCTTTATCTTTGTCTGTCAGACCAATCCACACCAGCCAGATTACATTGGAAATCATTTGGCACACATTTGGGTACCTACAGTACCCAAATGGCTAAAATTAGTGTCCGCCCAGTGCAATCTTTACTAAAACCTTTGTGGAAGCTATGTCCTTTGTGCAAATGCTTAGCTTTTTGCTACAGTTGTAGTCAAGGAGTTGCTGAATCTGCTCAGGGGCATCTTTTTGCATGGGATAATTGTAGGCATGGTGTTATCCACTGTCTAATCTAAAAAAAAATAGGCGAGGATAAAAAAATCACATTTCTCCTTTGGTTTATTACAATTTACTCAGGCATAGTAACAGCCACAATGTTTCTGACACTTGGAATGGATTCTCTGAGGTCCCTAGATGCCCCTAGATGCCAAGAACATGCAAATTCACCTTATAGTTGTGGAGCAATTCTTGATTTACTTTGGGTATGTCTTTTTAGGCGTTTTTTCCGAAAATATGGCCTGGGCCTATAGGGTTAACTACCGAGCTAATTTGCTTGTCAAATTTAAAAGAGCTGTCAAAGAGGACACCAAGATTTTTGACATAATGTCAAAAATAAATGTGTAAATTTAAATGTATAAATAAGGTCTGTGGTTAACAAAAGTTTATGGGAACGCAAATTTGGGTTCAGCAGGATAATCTTCACAAACGTGAATAACTTTTATGACTTTTGGAACGTAAATGCGTGTTTTTTGTTTAACATGATTTTTAGAAAATGCTTCAAAAGGCATAACAGTGATTCATACCTGCCAACATTGGGCTATGAAGAAGAAGAAAAAGATTTTCTGAGGTATCAGTGAATTTCTTATCCTCATATGACTGCAGTCCTCCACCGAGTGCTTGAGCGAGTGCAGTGAGACAGAACATGCACCGTGCGTCACTCGTCACTCCTCCCTCTGGGTTGGGTTGCCAGGTAACATGACACATATCCTACAAATAGGGAGATTAGCGGGAGAAATGACCAATTGGGAGCACAGCGGGAGAAAGGGTTAAAAATCGGGAGACTCCCGCGTAAATCAAGTGTTGACAGGTATGGTGATTAATGTTCGTGAAGATTATCCTGCTGAACCCAATTTGGCAATCCCATAAACTTGTGTTAACCACAGACCTTATTTGATGCATTTAAGTGAAATCTCCATTCTAAAACCCCATTCACTTTTCCCCTGATGAACCAACATGGCGGCGATTTCTGGTTAAGACTACAAAAATATGTCATCCCCGTGGTACTCTATTTATTAAAAGGTTAAAAAAAGAGCACAGCATCTTGTGCAGACAACATGTCACTAATTGTAAAAGTGCAAGCTAAGTCTCCTTCATATTTAATGACATTTGCTTACAGTTTTAAAAACAGAGCATTTTGTATTGCATCTTAAAACAATGATTGACAGAACACTTGACTGTGAAAGTTGTATTGCTTTCACATGCTTTTGATGTGTGGAATGCAAAAGAACTCTAACAAGTTTAATAACGAGTAATGTTCCACCATAATTAGTAGTGTAACCTTTGTGTCCACAGTCAGTCCAGTCACTGTCAGCTCAGAGAAGAGGAATCCTTTCCAAGCTGCCACAGTGTTTCTGGGGCTGCTGTGTCTTCTCCTCCTGGCTGGGATCATCAGCCTGGCAGTCCTATGTGAGTTTTCAGTTTGGTTATGGCTGTTATAGATCGCCTAAATATGAATGTTATGTCATGTACTGTATCTCCTATGACAGACACAACCAATCTGCGGGTGGACAATGCTAACCTGATCAGAGAGAGACACCAGTTAACGACCATCATGGGAGTATGTTCCCAGAGTGAGTACACTGGAAGTTTTTAAAATGACTATGTGAGTTTTCAGTTTGGTGATGGCTGTTATAGATCATCTTAATAAGTGAATGTTAATGAGCCCACAAATGTTGTTTATCTCCTATGGCAGTTATTCAGCACAAGAACGAGGAGAGAACTCTGCGGGTGGAGAATGCTAACCTGACCAGAGAGAGAGACCAGTTACAGGCCCGTTACAACAACCTGACTGAAGAGAGAGACCAGTTACAGACCAGTAACAACAACCTGACTGAAGAGAGAGACCAGTTACAGACCAGTAACAAGAGACTGACTGAAGAGTTACAGACCATCCTGGGAGCGGGTTTATGTACCCAGAGTGAGTACATTTTGATCATAATAAGTTAAATGATATTATTAAATGAAAGCAGTTCACGTAGTTATTATTTTATGTGTGAGTGTGATAATTTAACATACATGTTTTGTTTTGTTGTGTTGATTTGTCACAGCCCAAAGGTCTAATTGTTGGACTAGATTTGGCTCTAAGTGGTACTATGTCTTTGCTGTTGCTGAGTGGAAAACCTGGGAAGAGAGCAGGGAGGACTGTCTGAAGAGAGGAGCTGATCTGGTGATCATCAACAGCAGAGAGGAACAGGTTTGTGTGTGTGTGTGTGTGTGTGTGTGTGTGTGTGTGTGTGTGTGTGTGTGTGTGTGTGTGTGTGTGTGTGTGTGTGTGTGTGTGAACCCTCTAATTGCGTCTCCACAAACAGGACTTCCTGGTTGGACTAAACATCAGGAGGATGTGGATTGGTCTGACAGACAGAGAGACAGAAGGGACCTGGAGATGGGTGGATGGATCACCTCTGACCACAGAGTAAGACCTGATCACATTTGTTCTGACTCATTGGTGTGAGACTTCAGAGTCACTGTAGCTACAGTATGGATGATGTCTTCACCACAGGGTTTGACTCCTTGTCCTCCTATGTTTCAGGTACTGGAGACAGGGGGAGCCTAACGATTACCTTAACAAGGAGGACTGTGCTGAACTGACTCATTATTCTAGTGACCCTTTGAAGAATTGGAATGACCTGTCATGTTACGGCATGAGCGGCTGGGTCTGTGAGAAGGTGTGACAGTTCCTCAATAATATCAGCTTTGTTAAAGCCCCTTGTTAAATATTTGCTGAAGCGCTTTAGTAGATTTAGAGGCAAAACAGCTGCTGTCTTTCAACAGTTACAGTACAGTTTATATCATCTGTTACAGCTGCTAACATGTTTACAGTACAGTTTATATCATCTGTTACAGCTGCTAATATGTTTACAGTACAGTTTATATCATCTGTTACAGCTGCTAACATGTTTACAGTACAGTTTATATCATCTGTTACAGCTGCTGTCTCTCAGTATATAACATGTTTACAGTACAGTTTATATCATCTGTTACAGCTGCTGTCTCTCAGTATATAACTCGGGGCGGCTTTAGCTCAGGAGGTAGAGCGGGTCGGCCAATGACGCAAGGGTTGGCGGTTCGATCCCCGCTCCCTCCCAGCTGCTGTCGTTGTGTCCTTGGGCAAGACACTTAACCCTCCTTGCTCCCGATGGTGTGTAGGCACCCTGCGTGGCAGCCTGCCGCCATCGGTGTATGAATGGGTGAATGTAGACTACCTACTGATTGTAAAGCGCTTTGGATAAAAGCGCTATATAAATGCAGGCCATTTACCATTTACCATATAACATGTTTACAGTACAGTTTATATAATCTGTTACAGCTGCTGTCTCTCAGTATATAACATGTTTACAGTACAGTTTATATCATCTGTTACAGCTGCTGTCTTTCAGTATATAACATGTTTACAGTACAGTTTATATCATCTGTTACAGCTGCTGTCTCTCAGTATATAACATGTTTACAGTACAGTTTATATCATCTGTTACAGCTGCTGTCTCTCAGTATATAACATGTTTACAGTACAGTTTATATCATCTGTTACAGCTGCTCTTTCAGTATATAACATGTTTACAGTACAGTTTATATCATCTGTTACAGCTGCTGTCTCTCAGTATATAACATGTTTACAGTACAGTTTATATCATCTGTTACAGCTGCTGTCTCTCAGTATATAACATGTTTACAGTACAGTTTATATCATCTGTTACAGCTGCTGTCTCTCAGTATATAACATGTTTACAGTACAGTTTATATCATCTGTTACAGCTGCTCTTTCAGTATATAACATGTTTACAGTACAGTTTATATCATCTGTTACAGCTGCTGTCTCTCAGTATATAACATGTTTACATTACAGTTTATATCATCTGTTACAGCTGCTGTCTCTCAGTATATAACATGTTTACAGTACAGTTTATATCATCTGTAACAGCTGCTGTCTCTCAGTATATAACATGTTTACAGTACAGTTTATATCATCTGTTACAGCTGCTGTCTCTCAGTATATAACATGTTTACAGTACAGTTTATAGCATCTGTTACAGCTGCTGTCTCTCAGTATATAACATGTTTACAGTACAGTTTATATCATCTGTTACAGCTGCTAACATGTTTACAGTACAGTTTATATCATCTGTTACAGCTGCTAACATGTTTACAGTACAGTTTATATCATCTGTTACAGCTGCTAACATGTTTACAGTACAGTTTATATCATCTGTTACAGCTGCTAACATGTTTACAGTACAGTTTATATCATATGTTACAGCTGCTAACATGTTTACAGTACAGTTTATATCATCTGTTACAGCTGCTAACATGTTTACAGTACAGTTTATATCATCTGTTACAGCTGCTAACATGTTTACAGTACAGTTTATATCATCTGTTACAGCTGCTAACATGTTTACAGTACAGTTTATATAATCTGTTACAGCTGCTGTCTCTCAGTATATAACATGTTTACAGTACAGTTTATATCATCTGTTACAGCTGCTAACATGTTTACAGTACAGTTTATATCATCTGTTACAGCTGCTGTCTCTCAGTATATAACATGTTTACAGTACAGTTTATATCATCTGTTACAGCTGCTGTCTCTCAGTATATAACATGTTTACAGTACAGTTTATCATCTGTTACAGCTGCTGTCTCTCAGTATATAACATGTTCACAGTACAGTTTATATCATCTCTTACAGCTGCTGTCTTTCAGTATATAACATGTTTACAGTACAGTTTATATCATCTGTTTGCAAAATGTTGGTCAAACTAAACGAGCGTTCCAGCATCATTTAAGTTTGCTCATTTCCTGCCTTCCTTTGCTGTTTTACATCACTGTACAGTTTCCACTGCTATTATCATTTGATGTGATAATTTGATATTTTTCCTATTTTAGTTGTTTTTAAAAGTAACTAATTTCAAATAAACACGATCTAAATGTAATGAGTTAATCACAAATGAGAAGGTGTCAATGTTAAGCCAGAATTGTGTAAAATGTATTGGGTCAGATTTGTAAAAAAAAATATATATATATATATATATATATATATATATATATATATATATATATATATATATATATATATATATATAAATAAAAATGTGTTTTTGTGTCCAACACCAAATATTGTATTTGAAGTATTGTTTCATGCGCATATTTACGTCAAAAACTCCCCCCGCCTCATTGTCAAATCTGCATTCACAAATCTCACTGGATTCAGTTGCATTTGTTTGTGAATTTCTCAGATGATTCTGGCCCTATAAAACCAAACTTTGTTTTCCATAGGTTATTATTATCCCCCCCCCCCCCCCCCCCCCCAGATCTAGCCCAGTGGGCATCTTGCTTTGGTTGAATGATTAAGAGATTAATTAATCATTCTAGTCAAGTTCTATATGGTTTTAGTAAAACAGCCTCAAAAAGGGCATGTGGCATTGAAACCAAAGGATCGTGCAGTGTGAGCAAGCAAGTAAATATCACCACAAACTGAACTTCCCTGTTCCACAGACTTCCACCGGCACTGAATCACATTAAACAGCTTCCCACTGCGCTGAACTGACTTCAATTATGTTAAATTGTTCTGAACTGAACTGATTTGAATTGAAACCACGCCTAGAGAAAAAGACAAGCTCTACTCTCAGCCCTAACGGACGTCAACAGTGCCCATTAGCTACACGCAGCCGAGCTTCTCCATCTCTCTCTCTCTCTCTCTCTCTTGCACTCCACATCTAATGTCTCTCTACCGCTGTGGAGAGAGGGGAACATCATGCCTTCTTCCACCACGTGGTTCTCAGGGAGACAAAGGACTCATGAATCCTGCACATCAGGGTCAAGTGTGGTTCTGCAAGAGTACAAAGGTGTGAGAAGCAGAGGATGCGAGGGGAGAGGAGAGGAGAGGAGAGGAGAGGAGGGGAGAGGAGGGGAGAGGAGAGGAGAGGAGAGGAGAGGAGAGGAGAGGAGGGGAGAGGAGAGGAGGTGAGAGGAGAGGAGAGGAGGGGAGAGGAGAGGAGAGGAAAGGAGAGGAGAGGAGAGGAGGGGAGAGGAGAGGAGGGGAGAGGAGAGGAGAGGAGGTGAGAGGAGAGGAGGGGAGAGGAGAGGAGGTGAGAGGAGAGGAGAGGAGGGGAGAGGAGAGGAGAGGAGAGGAGAGGAGGGGAGAGGAGGGGAGAGGAGAGGAGAGGAGGTGAGAGGAGAGGAGAGGAGAGGAGAGGAGAGGAGAGGAGAGGAGAGGAGAGGAGAGGAGAGGAGAGGAGAGGAGAGGAGGTGAAATGCACAGGAACAATGCGAGGGAAGGAGACATCCTGCAGGAAGGAGGCAGGAGATGGGTAGGAGGAGGGAAGGAGACATCCTGCAGGAAGGAGGCAGGAGATGAGAGGAGATGAGGGAAGGAGACATCCTGCAGGAAGGAGGCAGGAGATGAGAGGAGATGGGTAGGATAGGAGGGAGGTTAAAGAAGAGGGAAGAAAGAAGGATGCAAAGACGTTCTAGGAGGTTGTTTGATGAGATCACACACCAGGCGTGCCTCTCTGGCTCATGTTTATATTATATATTATATTATATATTAGTAGGCGTTCCTCTCTGGCTCATGTTTATATTATATATTATATTATATATTAGGGTTCATCCAATATCTAATATGTCACCTGTCATTTGTCTCTTCACAAATCTGAAGGAACATTGGACACAGAGAAGGATGAAAGGCATCGGGGCGAGTGTCCACATGAATCACCAGAATAAAGTCTCGCCTCTCACACTCTTAGAAAATAAGGTTCATTAGGGTTCTATATAACACTTAAAATGTTATATCATTTCCCAAAGAACCCCATGTCTAAAAAGGTTCTATACAATTTCTGTAAGACAACAAAGAACCCTTCAAAGAACCCTTCTTCTTCTTAAGGTGTCGACTGATTGGTGGACCCCAAAGGGTTCTATATAGAATCCCAAAGGATTCTGTTTAAAAAAAAATGGTTCTATATAGAACCCCAAAATGTTATATATATATTAGAACCCCAAGGGTTCTTTTTAAATGAACCATCTGAAATGGTTCTACATAGAACCATTTGAGGGTTCCAAATATACCAAGCTATAGAACCCTTAAATGTTCCATATACAACCACTTCTTCTAAGAGTGCAGGAAAAAGGTCTACCCAGGGCAGCAAGCAGCCACAGCCGGGCTAAACAGGGTGATGCCCCTGTTTGACGTGACCCGAGTCTGAGTACGTTTGACCTCCCACCAACAAGCCTTGTGCCGTGTGTGTGAGTGTGTGTGTCACACACACACACACATGCGCGTGCGTGCACACGTGTGTGTGTGTGTGCGCGTGCATGTGTGTGTGTGTGTGTGTGTGCGCGTGCTGCGTGCATGCATGTGTATGTGTGTGTGTGTGTGTGTGTGTGCGCGTGCTGCGTGCATGCATGTGTGTGTGTGTGTGTGTGTGCGCGTGCTGCGTGCATGCATGTGTGTGTGTGTGTGTGTGTGCGCGTGCTGCGTGCATGCATGTGTGTTTGTTGAAGAGGCAGAACAGAAGATGACAGTTAATATTGAAAGGAAAACACTCCTCCATTATTTTATTTATTCCATCTCTTGCTAGTCGCCTTTTGCGTCTCACTCTTTTTGCTTGTTGGGATAATCCATTATTGACACTGAGGCTTTTATTTGAGTGTTCACAGCCTGTCAGATACACTCGGCTGTACTGGAAGGAGATATGGACCTAATGTGGGTTCAATTTTTTTTTACAGGAGATATATAAAGGAAAAAACACAGGAGGGAAGCGGAGAAGGTGGAAGACGGAAGGACAGAAAATACAGAGAGAAGGGTCCAATCTAAATGTCCACCCTTGTGGACTGAGACCCAGCAGACTTCAGTGTTCACAGTCATCACGTCAAGTCTGCCAGGGCCACACACTGCAAGGCTAAGCTGCTGATAGACAGGCTTAAGTCTGTTTCACTCACACACTGCAAGGCTAAGCTGCTGATAGACAGGCTTAAGTCTGTTTCACTCACACACTGCAAGGCTAAGCTGCTGATAGACAGGCTTAAGTCTGTTTCACTCACACACTGCAAGGCTAAGCTGCTGATAGACAGGCTTAAGTCTGTTTCACTGACACACTGCAAGGCTAAGCTGCTGATAGACAGGCTTAAGTCTGTTTCACTCACACACTGCAAGGCTAAGCTGCTGATAGACAGGCTTAAGTCTGTTTCACTGACACACTGCAAGGCTAAGCTGCTGATAGACAGGCTTAAGTCTGTTTCACTCACACACTGCAAGGCTAAGCTGCTGATAGACAGGCTTAAGTCTGTTTCACTCACACACTGCAAGGCTAAGCTGCTGATAGACAGGCTTAAGTCTGTTTCACTGACACACTGCAAGGCTAAGCTGCTGATAGACAGGCTTAAGTCTGTTTCACTGACACACTGCAAGGCTAAGCTGCTGATAGACAGGCTTAAGTCTGTTTCACTCACACACTGCAACGCTAAGCTGCTGATAGACAGGCTTAAGTCTGTTTCACTCACACACTGCAAGTCTAAGCTGCTGATAGACAGGCTTAAGTCTGTTTCACTGCCAGGGCCACACACTGCAAGGCTAAGCTGCTGATAGACAGGCTTAAGTCTGTTTCACTCGTTGCTGTACATTTTTCTGTCAATGTGGTTGAATATTACTTCTGGCCTACGTGATTCAAGTAACAGTTTCAATAAAGCAATTGTTTTACACATTAATATATATATATGTGTGTGTGTGTGTGTGTGTGTGTGTGTGTGTGTGTGTGTGTGTGTGTGGAAAAACTACAACGTCACGTCCATATTGCAGTGGATTGTTGTGGGTAATTCAATCGGTGAAGACTGCACCCTAAGCCGACTGTCTGGAATTCTGCAGAAAGTTCGCTCGAGGCCCCTTGTGCACCGGACGGATTGTGGATTTGGAGCCCTCGGCACTCGCACACTTCCCGGGAACGCCGCCACAAGTCCGGACGGACTGGGCCAAAGACAGAAGGGAGGGGGGGGGGGAGAAGGTATTCCCGGCGGTAGCCTACTAACATGTTGGCTTAGCTGGCCATGCACAAACAAACAAACACACACACACACACACACACACACACACACACACACACACACACACACACACACACACACACACACACACACACACACACAGCTGTTCCTCTTAACAAGTAAAAACCCTCTGAGCAGAAAAACTGTGATGTCTCTGGTGGCAGGTTGCAAAAAGCTTTCTCTTCACCTCCCTCTCTCTCTCTCTCTCTCTCCCTCTCTACTGCTTCTCATCACTCGTTCGCCCTGGCTCTCCCTGTTCTTTTGCAAGTACTGTACACACTGTGTGTTCCCGTCCACCCTCACCTCTCTAATCACCCTTCCCTCCATCGACCTCCTCCCATCGCTCCATCCATACTGTATATATCCATTAGTCTGTTCACAGTAACAATCCAACAGTCCAATGCTTTCACACACTTTCACCAAATGTGTAGGCCAAGAGCCGTGTAGATAGAAGAGTCGCGACATCTCCATTCACTCCAATGGACCCGTTTTTTACTCTGGTCCAGGAAGTAAGGCACTGGATTATAAGCAGCACTGTCCAGTTGCATCAAAATGGACAGTTTGTGTTGTACTTTGATTTTTATTTTTTTTCTTCTTAATCAAATTGTACATTATCAGCTTTATTTTAGCATTCAAAAGTAGTGCGAGACCCCTTCCTGGCTGTTCATTGGCTAATGAGTCACGCATTTTGGTCCTCCGCTGACACCACTCTCTCTCTAGACAGTAGACAGAGCTACGTATAGAGCTGCACTCGGAATGTTCAACTTTTCTTTTTTTAACCTTTATTTATACAGGGGGAGTCTCAATGAGAGCAAAGCTCTCTTTTTCAGGAGTGCCCTGTTCACATTCACACACACATTCACACCTGGAAGCTGACCAGTACAACCACAGTCTGATCTGCTGGCCACTGAGCAGCTCCACTGGAGCAGTTGGGGTTAAGGGCCTTGCTCAAGGGCACCTCGTGGTGGTAATGAGGGAGGGGCGAGCGCTGCCTTTTCACTTTCCCCACCCAGATTTATCCTGCCGGTCCCGGGGATTGAACCGACGACCTTCCTCTCGCTTCTCTAACCGTTGGGCCACCACTGCCCCTTCACTCATTCCGACGAACAACATTTTGGACGCTACATTAAGTATTGTGCGAATCAGGTCGCATTGAGTTTGACCAGTTTTGAACATTAAATGAAAAATAAATGGATGCAATTCTAATTGTGCAAGTATGGTTTTGTCCACTTTGGTGCTGTCTGCTAATGGCAACATGCTTGTGAGCTATACGCTTTCTTAGAACACGGCTCTCTTGAATACTCGATTCTGATTGGTCAATCAACAAGATTCACCGGTCATTATTTCTCGACAACCGACCGCTGCTCTGCCACACCTGGATTAATCAGTTGATAAGAGCCTTTTGTCAGCAAACACTACTAATTAGGCCAACCAGTTGCAGCTGTGGTGTCTTGTGTGCCAATTACGAATGAAACCGCTTTGTCGTTGAAAACGCTATTAAAAAATCTATTTGAATAATTATTTTTGTCAGATTATTGAATGATTTAGTTGTAGGCCGTGTTCTAAGCGGGATAATGTATAGTGAGCCGGTGATTACTGGGAAATAATGACCTTCAGGTGAATGATTGAGCCCTCCGCTGCGCGTCGGGCTCAATCATTCACCTGTCGGTCATTATTTCGCCAGTAATCACTGGCTCACAATACATTATCCCTTACATATCACCTCCTGTACTGCTGGATAAGTTAACATTAGATGACCTTCAACGATGATTCCTGCAGTTTTGCTGCTCAACAGCAGCAACTTGAATGAAGTGACTATAGCCCATATAGCTATAAAGGCTTACATGTGTTTCTTAGACTAATATAGTCTACATGGTGAAGTTGATGCCTACAGTATGCCTATCATTTCTTGCTCTAAACAAGATAGTTTTGATTTGTTTAGTGCAACACTTTTTAGCTCACTGCATAGTGTTGTTTCATAGTTTTCATGTATTTACTATTATTCTAATGTAAACTGATGACAAATGTGATGTGTCCAACTTTTGATTGGTAGTGCACCTGCCATTTTTTATTACAGATCGACGCTCCCTCTCTCACACACACACACACACACA
Source organism: Poromitra crassiceps (assembly GCF_964638095.1). Classification (NCBI taxonomy): domain Eukaryota; kingdom Metazoa; phylum Chordata; class Actinopteri; order Beryciformes; family Melamphaidae; genus Poromitra; species Poromitra crassiceps. The sequence continues at coordinate 2,453,886 of NC_139633.1, read as the reverse complement.
CACACACACACACACACACACACACACACACACACACACACACACACGTCACACCACAAGGTGTTAGAAGGATGCCAACAAACACAGTGACCACTCTATTCATCCATCAACCATACTTCCTTCCCTTCACACCTTCCCCTGTCCTCTTTCAGTCCAGTGTGTATGTGTACGTGTATGTGTGTGTGTGTATGTGTGTGTGTGTGTGTGCATGTGTGTGTGTGTGTGTGTGTGTCTGCATGTGTGTGTAGTGACGCCTGGCAAATCTGAGACAAGCCACAGATCCCCTGAGGAGGAGAGTCAGAGAGCAAGCCTTGGCCCTTTACCTGACTCTCTGTTCAGTGCCTCCCATAAGGATAACATGCAAGTCTCAGCAGGCTAACCCACTCATTCTGCCATTAGAACCCCTAATTACCTGCATGTGATGCCTCTTTAATGAGATATACAGTATATAGAGAGAGAGTGAGAGAGTATTGTTCGGCCACAGCTACGTTGCTTTACGTGCAATGGGGCTGAAACCCCACACACACACACACACACACACACACACACACACACACACACACACACACACACACACTACCTAAAGGTCTGTCACAATTAAGAGTTTTCTGAACCCAAAAAAGCAGAACTGGAGACAGCGTCAACAATCAACAGTTTAATGAATGGAGTCTGGTGGTGTGAGTGAGCACAGAAGCTGAGCAAACATGAATGTCAGCAGGTAAAGGAGCAAATAAGTCACGAGAGGTACCACATAGATGACAAAACAACCTGGCGTCGAGCAGAGGAAAACCAGGGTATATGAAGCTCATGGGAGATGACGAGTTGAGTTCCACCAGCCGTGTAACTTCTCAAGCCGCCAGGTGCAGGAACTCTGCCAATCACTCAACCAATTACTCAATCACAAACAAGAAGGAAAATGGGGACACAGGGAGGGAGAGAAACCCAACTACTGCCGTCTCCTGACAAAGTCTCCATTCTGACTTTCAATTTAAAAGTTGCACACGCACTCCTCTTTCAATTTTTTTTTAAGGTGGTATGGATTTATTTTTAGGGAGCATGTGCTTCCAAAATGTAGAAACCTGTCTCATCCGAGCACTTGAAAGTGCATTTCAGAGTTTCTGTGCCTTCTCAAACTGCCCACAGGGAGTTCAGTCAGGAGTGTCTGGGTCAGCGTCACAGACAGTAGCGGCTCCAGACAATTGTGGCTGGGGGAGCTAAGGGGGGGCTTAATTATAATAATATATAATAATAATGCTCCGATTCTCTGGCTTTTTTAGGAACTAGTCATTTTTAAATGAGTCTGTAAAAACAAAAAGCAACTAATGTCACAAAATGCAAAAATCCTGTTTGAATCCATAACACTTTCATGTAAATAAATATGTTTTGCTACTCTCTAACACCAAATGATATGAAAACAATAATGATTCAAAGAACTGAGTATAGTTAGCATGAGCACCAATAGCTACGGTGGCTGACAGACAGAGAAAAGAGCGCCACCTACAGAAACTCAAACAGCATCAACAGAAAATCCAAGGAAGAATAAATGGTAAAATGGTAAATGGCCTGCATTTACACCGATGGCGGCAGGCTGCCACCCATCGGGAGCAAGGAGGGTTAAGTGTCTTGCCCAAGAACACAACGACAGCAGCTGGGAGGGAGCGGGGATCGAACCGCCAACCCTTGCGTCATTGGCCGACCCGCTCTACCTCCTGAGCTAAAGCCGCCCCTCTACACTGTTTGATTGACAGGTGACCTCTGGGAAGCGCAGTGCAGATTCACCACATGAATTTCATTTCATATTCAATATTTAAAAAGTACCTGATACCTGATTACATCTTCAGCAATACTACTATCGTGTCTTTGTCCAAACAGGAGATTTTTCATTCTGGAATTCAACTGAAATATTGAGGGGTTAAAGTTGTACCTACACTGCTGCAGGCAGCAATCAATAATCAGAGCTGTTGATGCGACCTTGGTGCTGGGATCTACACCAGGCAACCACTTCATTTGATAACGTTATTTAAACAGACAGATCAACTAAGGACAATTTGTAACTTTGTCGTTTGGGGGATGACTTTTTCTCTCTCAGTGAAATCCATTCCAGCTTAAAGGTAATTTTCTCTCTCCATGTCAAATTAGCTGTGATATCGACCTGCAGATTGAGCTGTCTTCTATACAGGCCCGTATCCAGGGTTTCGAAATTGGGGAGGTCCAGACATGGCAAGGGGAGGCGGATTTGTCGGAATATTTTTTTTGTTTTTTTCTCCCTTTTTTAGCCATATTTAGAGTAATATATCATTTTAAATAAATTAAAAAAAAAATTTTTTTTACCTTTTTTAGCCATATTTAGAGGAATATCTAATTTTTAATTAACATTAGGATACTGTTGTGATGTAATTATTCAGTATTTTCTCCTTTTCTCACTCATTCAGAGCAAAGAGGGAGATATATAGCATGATGATAATGCTCTATATCTCCCTATTTGCTCTGAATACACCAGTTAACATGACACAGAGTTAACATGATAGAAATATTATCAGCAAACTTAATGACTAGACTAATTATTCTGATCTGAATGGCATATATCAAGAAACATTGACTCCTCTCTTTGCTGTATAGTGGGAGGTGCATTTTTGAGTAGGCTATTAAAATAGCATGTCAAGTTCACATTTCTTTATTGCCAGATTAAACAATTCTTATTGGTTGTTGGTTGGTTTAACACAACATGTGCATGCATGCGCGCTTCTTCTTCTTCTCTAGCCTACAAGCATGTAACTTCCTTGATTGTTATTGTTGATAATTCTATTTAAATAGGCTACATTTTCATTTCCCGAAACATTCTTAAACAAGAAAGGAACATAGTGCACTGCAAAATATTTTGAATTACATTTGTAAAAAAAAAAAAAAAATTTGATTAATTATTAGGGAGGTCCGGACATCCCTGTCCTCATAGCTAGATACGGGCCTGCTTCTATATCGGAATTTCCCTCCCATTGGTTTTGATGAGGAACTTCATATGGGTTCCTCACCACTTTGAACAGGATTGATCATGTTCTGCCTGCATGGTGGCAGACGTGACATGTTAACACCCATGTGTTTAACATTGTATAGATTGTATTATCATGTACTGGTCTCTTCCCTGACACTGGCAGCTGTCAACTAAGAAGCGCAGGCTGGCAGATAGACTGATGACGCATCCACGCCATAACACCCTAAAGCTGTTCTGCTTGAGGACACCGTATAGTGAAGAGTCTGATCTCTGTGCGTCGTGCATTCAGAGACGTGACGAATGACCATTGTTGCATTGTCCTTCTGTTCTGGGCCACACTTCTTTCACCACGTTCTAGTGCAGGAGAAATCCCCTGACGAAAGCTGTCAAATTAATAGGCTACTATGAAATGGCAAACAAATACTACAGTTTAGTTATCACATCTGAAATATTTTTTTAGACCTTTGAGGAGAGATTATTCACATCAAGAGTCATCTTAATACATGACATTGTGACTGAACTGAACTGACGCTGAACATTTCTAAAATGAAATTCTTCATAAAATGCATTTTTGTTTTGATTTATCCTTCATTCTGTCATGTATTCTCTGAGATCACCTTATTCACTTTACTTTGGATTTTCTGCCATAACTCAGTGTTAATGAGTTTCTTTTGCTGATAGCGTTCACATTATTCACAACTGTGTCCCGTTCTTATATGCCTGCATCTTCCAGTATACAATGTGCGTTGGCGCTATAGTGTAAAGTTTACTATGGGGATGCCAGTAAAACCCAGTTGAATTGAATTATTTAACATTCTGACTTACAAAGACTGAATTATGCATGTACAACGTCCAAAAAACAAAACAACAAGAATGGCTCAATGAAGTTAAACCAATCAAATCAAAAAGTGACTCATTGTCAAAGTGAAGTGTGCACACAGTGATAGATATGTTGTGTTATCGTCCCACCTAGCATCCTACTGAACGCTGTAGCCTGTTCGAAATGTGGCGCACTCTCTGAGATATCATCACACACACACACACACACACACACACACACACACACACACACACACACACACACACAGACACACACACACACACACACACACACACACACACACACACACACACACACACACACACACACACACACACACACACACACACACACACAGAGGCCCTTTCAATTAATCATGGTGTCCTATGGCCCTATCTACTGTATATGCTAACATAATGGACCTGAGTGATAAACCACTTCCATTTTCTCTCTTAGCCTGTTTAGCGGGAGACTGGGGCGAGGGAGGGGAGAGAGCCATAGAGAGAGAAAAGGAGAGAGAGAGAGAGAGAGAGAGTGATTGAGAGAGAGGGAGAGAGAGAGAGAGGGAGCAGGAGAGGCAGAGATGGAGATGGAGAGAGGTGAGGAGAGAGCATGTTTATGTTGCTGAGAGGAGACGGGATATTAGATACAAATTATTAATGCGCTTATCCGCTTCTCATGAGAAGCGCTCATTTACCTTGCAGACAACATCAACACAGAAACACGGGGTGGGGGGGGGGGGGAGGATGGTAAGTACACATTCTTCAACTTTACATTTAGACCATCATTGTTGTTTCAATATAAAAACATAAAACCTGACCTGATCATTTCATGGCTGTCTGAACGAGGTAATAACGCACCAATCAAGATTTTATTTCTCCCTCTCTCTCTCTCTCTTTCTCTCTCTTTCTCTCTCTTTCTCTCTCTCTCTCTCTCTCTCTCTCTCTCTCTCTCCCTCTCTCTCCCTCTCTCTCTCCCTCTCTCTCCCCCTCTCTCCTTATTCAGAGAGCCATGTGAAGAGCGCAGTGCCACCGAGAGTGAGAAATGTCATGTTATTCCTGGCTAAATGAAGCCTGCGCGCGCGGTGTCTCTGTTAAATGGCAATGTGGCACAGCATCTGTCAGTGGGCGAGTGATGAAAGCCCCGCTATTACTGTAGCTGCTCCCTATCACAACGCGTCCTTCATAATTCCCCCCCCCCCCCACTTTAGTTGCTTTTGATACAGACGTTACTGCGGCTCTCTATTGGAAGGGACACAAAGTCACCAATAACCATCAGCGCAAATTGTTTCAGTCAAGAGATACGCGTCGTCGACGATTGTACGCGTGGAGTGATACATCGTGTCTATCATATGATGTCTTCTTCTGTCCCCGTTGCTCTGTATCATAGAGCTGGGTTTGTTCACGCAATTCTGTCTGATGTCACAGAGATGAATGCTCACTCTGCCACGCCTCTCTCCTCTCCTCTGCCACGCCTCTCTCCTCTCCTCTGCCACGCCTCTCTCCTCTCCTCTGCCACACCTCTCTCCTCTCCTCTGCCACGCCTCTCTCCTCTCCTCTGCCACGCCTCTCTCCTCTCCTCTGCCACGCC
>NC_139633.1:2440987-2443487 GCF_964638095.1 Poromitra crassiceps | reverse complement strand
TCCAAGCCTGGATCACATTATTCCACACGTTTCACGTTTTTTTTTATCTTATGTCTGGGGGTCCATTAAAAACCGCTTGTGCGGTGTCGTGTACCAACAACACTATTAAAGGAGCACTTCACCAAAAAACAACGCTGATTTGTTTTGCACATACATGATCTCACACATATCGAAAAACTGTAAACAGTGTTGCAGACTAGGGATGTTCATTTTGAAAAATTTCCATAATCGAAAATCAGGGAAAATTAACGATCAATTATCGATTATCATCATATTAATAATATATATATTTTTTTTACAAAATGAATGCCTATGGCAGAAAATACGAAAGACAACGTGTTCTCCTCAATGAAGTCTTTATTTCAATGTGTCTCCTCTCCAACACTCTGCTGTCCCCGGCGCATGCCGGTGTGAATTTCCCATGTTTAAAACAGTTTTGTTGGCACAAAGGCCCGTGCCCAGCCAGAAAACTAGAGACTATATGAAGCTCCACCTCATGTTAGTCGGCTGTGCAATGGAGTGGGGCGAGGAGGAACAAATTCCACCCAAACCTAGTCCGCAATTATTATTATTTTTTTTAAATAATAACAAAATCGATAAGAATTCCACATGATCGATTCCATTCCTTAACGATCAATTATCGATTTTCGATAACTGATGAACATCCCTATTGCAGACAATCGTTTCGTTGGCTTGAGTTATAAGTGTGGACCAGTGATGTCATCGGAAGACTGTACACAATGATTCGGGGCCTGTCTGATGACATCACATGGTCCACACTTAACTCCAGTCACACTCTCCAACTAAATGAATGTCTGCAAAACAGTTTACAGTTTTATGTGTGAGATCATGAGCAAAATAAACCAGCATTGCTTCTTCGGTGAAGTTCTCCTCTCAGGTCCAAGCCGCTTGTTTAGAGGCTTGGTATCCTAATATGGATTGTGTGGATTTAGATAGCGACCGTGCATTTGGATACTTTCACTATGTTTTTTTTTCTTCTTTTTTTAAATGTATTTGTCATTTTTGTCATACTTGCATACAACAAACAACAAAATTGTACCTCGCTAGAATAAGCAGTGCCAACTTAGTTCGACAGATGAGACTAAAGTAAATACAAAGAACTTTAGGTGAGAAAAAAACTATGTAAAAGGCTACTACGGGATAAAACGATTTTAGATGTTTAGCTAGCACATACAACTCCTTTATAATCAAAGAGGTGAGGAGAATCCACTTTACATGCAACCTTACATGGGACATGGGAGCTTCAAAGCATTTTGTTTGTTTGTTTGTTTTTGCAATGTCCTTGTCAAATTGTCAGTTGAGACTGGCATGCAAATAAATCCCTCGTGTCCTTAAGGTTGGGAAAAATAGTGTCAGACAGGTTGTGGGATCGACCAATCTTCAACATCGCCCAATCAGGCTTTTAGATGTTAGCTATGCAGCTCATTAGACCTCCCACAGTCAAAGTGCTCTTGCGATATGGAGATGTGGACCAAGTTTATGCTAATACCTGTACTGAATTACAGGTGGCAAATTCAAATGCATTTTCTGTTTAACATTCAGTTAAGCAGTATGGAGAGTGTAAACCAGCGATGGGAGTTGGCCATTAATTGGATAGTCATTACAAATTCAAACCCTACCAAATAAGCTATATGTGTTACGGCTGTAGGCTATACTCACTCATTATCTTTCTTGTGATGCACTCCAAGTACAGTATGAACATACAGTTTGAAAAGACACTGTGACAGCTTCACTTACCGCGTGGAATTCCCGCCAGCGCCCCCCAGGGAAACCTCTATGGATTTATGAAGGGAATTCAACGAGGCCTAGCTGGATTCCAGAGCAGTCTTCAGATGTTTTTAACCTTTTAACCTTTAACCTCCTTGACAATGATTCCAGAATCATTGTCAAGGAGGATAGCTGTTAGATTTTGTTGGCATTCAACTGTTTAGAGCAACCCACCAGCAGAAACAAAAATCAGCACCGATGGATGGATGGATGGATAAATATGGCTGTATCCAATATGGCTACAACATACTGTGAAGTTAAAGTCGAGCTGAACCCAAAAATAAATGTAATAATGTATCCCAAAAACATCACACAAATCTAATTTATTTAGTTTTTCACAGTTTTTCACATCAAAAGTTCATTTTTCAAGATTTCATTGATAACAGTAATCTACAGTTTGCTGACGTCACCTAGTACTATCAAATTTCTACCGCATTTCAACCAATCATATCACGACATGGCAGCTGTCAATCAAATCTTCATTGTTTTCAGTCTCCGACGCTCGCGATAGTGCATTCCGTTCCGGGTTCACTTTGACTTTAAACATCATAATGAGATGCAAGCCACACTAGTTTTGCAGTGCAATCAGTTTGTGTGCGACAGTGAAGGTGGCCAGAGAGTGAATTGCAGGTGGATGAGACCTGGTGGATCAGGTGGATGACACCTGGTGAATCAGGAAGTGAAAGCTATTGTCAATGGGTTCAGCATGTTA
>NC_139633.1:2423487-2433487 GCF_964638095.1 Poromitra crassiceps | reverse complement strand
CAGGTGAAAAGAAGCGGCTGACTTGACTGCCCATGTCTCTGAGGATGCATGGAATCAGTCTCGGCCCTCCCCAGATCGGCAGAGGATGGAGTAGCAACCAGGATTGAGTAATTCAAATGAGCACTAAACTGGGGATAAAAATGGGATAAAAAAATCGGGAAAAAAACATAAAAAAAAAAAAAAAAAAAAAAAATCATAGACTACATAAATATATGGAAGTAATAAAAAAGAAATGAGGAGTCATAGACCAAAGTAAAAGTCCAAACGTTTTTTTAATGCTATACTGTAATTCATAAGATTTCTGTTTTATTCTCTTGGGTGACACCTATGATGAGTTATAATTGCACATGAGTTCCAAACTATTATGACATTTATCGATTTGGCCATATTATCCACCTATAATGCAAGCAGAAACTGGAAAAAAGTTGTTAGTTATTTTTCCACACAAGAGTTGTGGAGAACCTACAGTAACCTACAGAGTGAGTCTATTGTGTTGGCTCTGCCTACCCTGTGTCACCAGACAGCAAGTGCATAAATGTGTACTGCAAATGTAAAGGTTTTCATCAATGTGCCATAGGCTCAATCATCATTGTGCTAAGTCAATATTAGATATAGTGACTTAACAAATATTTATTTAGATGGAAATATTTGAGATAACTTTAACTAAAACTATTAGATAACACAAACTATATTAAACAGATCAAAAAGTGCATCAGTGAGGAGGGAAAGAAATTGAATTGAAGTTCTGCTTTAAAGGTCCATTCAGCAATGTTTTTGTGTTAAGATAAGTGTTACATGGCTCTATATTCTGACAGCAATCACTGAAATGGAATGTTTGGTCAGTGACTTGAAACCCCAACCCCACTGTCCTATCTCTCTCCTGTAGTCCTGCATGCAGGGCAGACATATTTCCACAACCATAATTCGTAGAGACTCATAGATGGCAATGTTGGATTCAGGATGAAAAAATACACATAGTCCTTAAAGGAGAATTTCGTTTTTTTTTAACCTGTACCCATCTCCTGGCATTAATTATGATTTGGCCACTCACCCAGCGATGTCCGCGGCGTTTCTGGCCGTCCTACCGTTGTTTTGAGATCAATAGCGTCCAAGTCAGTTGTAAAATGGAGCTGATTTGGGGCCAAGTGTGAGCCTGTCTTTCCTGCATCTAAATAGCTATTTTTATTCCCGTTTTCGCCACATATGGTAATAATGTGATCCCTCAACATCCACCAGAGTGATATTTCGCCCCAGGCCATTTCCTGGACTTTCACAGGGATCAAATTACCTCAAACGTGATCTCGGTCACCAAGTCTCGTGAAGTCCCGCGATACTTTCCTGCCGGCTGGCCAACTACAGGTATACGCTTTGCGGTGGTGGTTTTAGCGTAACCTATGTGGGGTTTGGCGTAACCTATGTGGGATTCGAAATAACGAAGGTTATGCCAAACCCCACATAGGTTACGCTAAAACCACCACCGCAAAGCGTGTACCTGTAGTTGGCCAGCCGGCAGGAAACCACCGTCTGTGTACTGTACCTCTGAACGGGGTCACCGGATCTCAACCACACACACACACACATATATATATATATATACACACACACACACACACATGCCCTGACACTAAACACACACACACATATATATATATAAGATGTCTGTGTATATATATAAATACACACACACACACACACACACACACATATATATACTCACACATATACACACACATATATACACACACACACACATATACACTAACACTACTGCTACTACTGCTTGAACCCCGTCAGGTCACCAGATCTCAACCAAACTTTGTGCACTTGTGCACATACCAACTCTGACTAAATGTGCAATTCAGTGTTTATATTATCTGACATACACCCCCCAAGTCACCGGAAGCTTGGACCCCGCATCGCCGCTTGCGGCTATATTTATTATTATTATTATCATTAGTAGTATTAGTAGTATTATTATTAAACTGCAGGAGGGAGCCAGGCGATGTGTGATTTGAGGTGATGGCGAGGACTTCGAAGGCGATTTGATTCGTTTGATGGGCGAACGAATTGAGTTGCTGAAGGACAGGGGCGATGTGAATACTGCTAGATACTCTCAAAATCTAGATCAGAAACTAATGAAACTGCATCTTGTTTGACTTGATGTTGGAGCGCGACATACTGTAATGCTGGGAGGTCATTTGAACCTATGGAATATCGGTCAGAAGGGGCAAAGCGGCTGGACTTGTTAAAATAAATGATCTGTGATTGGTTTCATTGGTTGGGATTTGTATTTATGCCCACTGGTGCAGCATGCGGTCAGCAGCACTAAAGATTTCCCGGGAAATAAAAGATAAGTCTTCATGAGGACTTTAAGCAATTGCATACCTCATTACACTGCCCTAATTTTGGATTTCTTCGCCCCCTAAGATCTGTAAAATGTAATTTCAAAGGAAGGAAACCAGAGGACTTTGACTTACAGATAAAATAGCCATTTGCCGAGGTAAACAACCAGTGCATTTGCAGCCCACACAGGTCCTCGTCAAGGCCCTGGGCCCTTTCCACATTAAATGGCTATTTTATCTGCTTGTCAAGTGTCGTTGTGTTCTTCTTTTGAAGCTCAGCTGGAACCCTGATAGTCAACGAGCACCGACTCACAGCAGCAGCAGAAGCCTCTCCACAGAATGTCCTCCCCTCCTCTTCCCCTAGCAGACTGTGGTTGTCCTGCATATCTTTGCATTCACCCAATAATGAATCCTTTTCAGAGACTCACTAAAATATCTATTTAATTGGGACATGTCGCATGGTCAACCATGGGCTTAATGAGATGAATTCCTTATGTTATTTGAACAATTTGTCATTGTGATGTTCCGGTGATCAGGAGTAAAATGTTTCCTCATGTATAAAGACAAATGGTCTGTTGATATGGTATAAACAAAAATTAAGAAGTTATTGTCTCATAAAGAATAGTTACAGTGTAGAACCTTATGTATAATTTAACATTAAAAATCTCTCAGATCATACCCATTTTGGAACTGGGCCTTTATTTTGATGTCAACTACACAGCTACAGTATGAAGCTTTGTGATTGTATTTTGCATGGTTTTGAGACGCTATCGTGGTGACAGAATCTGGCAAAGTATCTCAAAAGCACTTCTGTGGTAGTGTCCGACACACACACAGACCAGAGCGATCCAGTAAGAGAGTGGGGCCAGCAGAGGTCCAAATGCATCACTCAATAGCCAATGAATAGCCAGGAAGGGGGCTTGCACTACATTTGAATGCTAAAATAAAGCTGATAATATACAATTTGATTCTTTAAACATCGGGAAACCTTTCAAAGTACATCACAAAAAACTGTCCGTTTTGCTGCAACTCAACAGCGCTGCTTAAGCCAGAACTTTACTACTTTCAAGAACACTCTCGTCATAGATTTAACCATTTATTGCATAAATGAGAATACAGTTATGTTTGGCGTTGAAGGCTCCGCTCTTTACAGAAGATGCTCCTCCCTGAACCGGCCAGCAGCATGCTACGCCGAGCAGGGAGGGCCGCAGAAATCCCCCATGGGGATACAAGATGCAGATAAATTTAAAAGCCATAATGAGTAACAGAGGGAACCTTAAGCAAGACATGGAAACATGTTCACATTTTGAGCCATGCAGACTCCGAGCTAGAATGCATGATAAGCCTTTGGATATGCAGACTTGAGCTAGAAGGTGGAGGCTGGGGTGGTGGAGGCAAAGCTTTGCCAGCAGCCGCAGTGAGAAGTGTCAGCATAGATGAAGCACAGAACAGAGTGAGAGAGGAGGCCATTTTTAAACGGACCGCCTTGTTGTGAGAATGGCTGTGATCGGCGAATAGTTAAACGAGGGTCCAATCGGCGGCTGTCAGCTGGTTACAGCTCGGGCGTAGCCTATGACTTCCATGTCTTGAATGAACTAATGCAGGCTTCATTTCCGGGAACTCTTGAGAGTAAAAAAAACGGGTCCATTGGAGTGAATGGAGATGTCGCAACTCTTCTATTATACGACTCTGACACAGACTCACAAGGTGAAAACAATAGCAGCCCCGCTGAGGCGGCTGGTAAATATATATAACATTATGATTTGCCAACTCTCATCCTTCCTGAGGGCAATATTGTCCATAATAAAAGAAAACTTGCCCAGGGAAAGCACAGTCCACTCAGCCTGAGGCAGTTCTCCGTGACTGCTGCACTAACAGCCAAATTAACATCACACTAGTCCTATGAATAGCCATTCTTGTGACCCCATCAAAAGTTAATGCAATTTGCCCTCCGCTCCTGCTCCTCTTTATTTTAATATTTCATCGTGCCTGCCAGGATTTATGGGTCATTTCCATTACAAAGCGAGCCTTGGTGTTTGGTGTGAGATGCAGCATTACCAAGAGGGCCTTTAGCTCAGACAAGCTAATCACGAGCAGGCAACTTGAGGAGAAGAGTGTGAGCAGGTGTTACTGTGCGTGCTGGTCACAGAGGTGCTGACGCAGCCAGATGGTTTGTAACGCACACCTCGTCTTTGGAAACAGTTGGGGAAAAGGGCAGGCACTTTCAAAAGATTACCTGGCAGCTGATTGGATGAAGAAGCATCTGTCTATCACCGGCTATCACAGGCTCTCTTCTCACTGTCGTCACACTTAAATCCCACCCCCGTAGCTGAACTCGATGCTGATTGGTCCGGCTCACTGCTGGGACAGATTCAAACGCATATCTGGCAGCACGACAAAACGGCTTTCTTGCGCGATTGTGATCTCGCAAATCCAGCTGCCTCGCAACGTTAGTAGAGGTAACCACCTAACCTAAGGGGCGGCTTTAGCTCAGGAGGTAGAGCGGGTCGGCCAATGACGCAAGGGTTGGCGGTTCGATCCCCGCTCCCTCCCAACTGCTGTCGTTGTGTCCTTGGGCAAGACACTTAACCCTCCTTGCTCCCGATGGTGTGTAGGCACCCTGCGTGGTAGCCTGCCGCCATTGGTGTATGAATGGGTGAATGTAGACTATCTACTGATTGTAAAGCGCTTTGGATAAAAGCGCTATATAAATGCAGGCCATTTACCATTTACCATAATTATTCAGACGTCAACTAGGGCTGCATGATTTATCGTATTTTCATCGTCATCGCGATATGAAAATACGCGATGAACACATCGCAAAAATCACGTGTTATCGCTTTTTTTTTTTTTTTTTTTTTTTTTTTTACAGTGCACATGAACGCAACATGCAAGATACCGGCTGAATAAGTGTCCAAATGTTCATGTCATTCTGGCCAATACTCCACTTCTGTTATAACATTTCAGTCTGGAATATGGAATATCTTTCAATAATCGTTATGACTAAAAGGCTAAAAGTAATCTCATGTGTAAGAAATGACTGTTCTACATTGAAGTAAAAATGTAAATAATTAACTTATTTGTTTTGGATTTTTTTTTTGCTTCAAGAGTGCATTTTTGTTCGTATGACCCTCAACACAGGCTTTGAGAATCCCGTGCCACTTACTGATACGTATGCTTAAATTAACACACTCGTATTGCAAAATGAATTTAGGCCCTCACTGTAATACTTCAGAAGTTGAATTTGAAGTTCAGCATTAATACATTTGTCATTTTTTGTCTTAGATTTACCTTTGTGTGTTATTGCAATATAAAACTACCGTAAATTTCGGACTATAAGCCGCGGCTTTTTCCCCGTTTTTTGGCCCTGCGGCTTATATAACGGTGCGGCTTATCTATGGATTTTATCAGCTAACGGCCGCTCGGGGACCTCCAAAATCTATGGATGTTGGTATGAGGCAGAACGAGAGCAAGACAGACATTACGAGAGCGAGACCCTGATTGGATGATGTTGCAAAAAATGTGCCTCGCGACCTGATTGGAGCACTGTGCCACTACGCTCTCTCAGCCACTACAGTAAAACACCCTCCCTCCTCCCTCGCTCCGGGGGGAAAATGGCAGCGATTGAGCCTGAAAGACACTCTGAATGAAATTGAATGTAACATTCCCAATTCTATGTATTACATTCTAAAAAACTAACGGCAACATTTTGGAAGGCTAAGCCACACAACTAGCTCGTTGTAATCTAACATCATGCTTCAAAAGATGGAGAACTGGCTGTGTTACGACGATGGCGGCGAGAAGAAGAAGGAAAGAAGGAAATCGAGCAGCAGCACGTAACCTTGGCATCAGGGTGTTGACACAGAGAGCAGACGGCTGAGGTGTGTCCACCGTTCAGATCCGACTGAAGGCCAAAACAGTCGCCACCGAAATGAAAATTGAACATTTTAGAGGTGGACCATCCTGGTGTTTCAGATTTATGAGACGAAAGGGACTGTCCGTCAGGGCGCGGACGACTGTGTGTCAGCAACTCCCTCCCGACTACCAGGAGAAAATTACAAACTTCGGCGAATTCACACAAAGAAAGATCAAGGAATATTCCATCGGACCGGAGCAGATCATAAATATGGATGAAGTGCCTTTGACGTTCGACCTGCCTCTCACTAGGACTGTTAACAAGAAAGGTGAATCGTCCATCACGTTGAGAACCACAGGTCACGAGAGAACGAATTTCACTTGTGTTCTTGGCTGCACAGCATCTGGAGTAAAGCTCCCGCCGATGGTGATTTTTAAGCGTCTCACAATGCCAAAAGAAAAGATCCCCAGCGGGATATGCTTGTTTTGTTGAAATGTTAATAAATGGGAGCTTCCCCAAACAGCCATCTCTTTCCCGACAATCCCCTCTGTGCACGAACCCTTACATATGGTAATTAAACATCAAAACACCCACGGCTTATAGTCCGGTGCGGCTTATATATGTAACAAACAGGCAATTTTGCTGCTGCGGCTTATACTCAGGTGCGCCTTATAGTGCGGAAATTACGGTACATAATTGAGAATCGATTCTCGATTCTGGAATCGAGAATCGTTGGAATCGAGAATCGATTCTGGAATCGGATCGTGACCCCAGGAATCGGAATCGGATCGGATCGTGGCTTAGCCGGATCGGAGCACCCCTACCCATTAATTTTTTTTTTTATAGCATTCTTTTTATTTATCGCAGGTCATATCGTCATCGCAATATTGAACAGTGTTATCGCACATCGCAGCTTTTCCTCATATCGTGCAGCCCTAACGTCAACAGGGCCACGGGCGAAATTATTATTATTATTTTTTTTTTTACAAATGCAATTACAAATATTTTGCAGTGCACTATGTTCCTTTCTTGTTTAAGAATGTTTCGGGAAATGAAAATGTAGCCTATTTAAATAGAATTATCAACAATAACAATCAAGGAAGTTATATGCTTGTAGGCTAGAGAAGAAGAAGAAGCGCGCATGCACGCACATGTTGTGTTGAACCAATCAACAACCAATACGAATTGTTTAATCTGACAATAAAGAAATGTGAACTTGACATGCTATTTTAATAGCCTACTCAAAAATGCACCTCCCACTCTACAGCAAAGAGAGGAGTCAATGTTTCTTGATATATGCCATTCAGATCAGAATAATTAATCTAGTCATTAAGTTTGCTGATAATATTTCTATCATGTTAAGTCTGTGTCATGTTAACTGGTGTATTCAGAGCAAATAGGGAGATATAGAGGATTATCATCATGCTATATATCTCTCTCTTTGCTCTGAATGAGTGAGAAAAGGAGAAAATACTGAATAATTACATCACAACAGTATAATCCTAATGTTAATTTAAAATTAGATATTCCTCTAAATATGGCTAAAAAAGTTCCAAAAAAAGTCCCTTCCTCCCAGCACCCCCCCTGCTTAAAGTGACTTCCAGTGGCCCTGGACGTCAAATCTGCTCGCTGAGCTGTGGGGTGTGTGGATTCCTCAGCTTTCCTATTTTGGTAGAATTCAGTGGAAACACAACTTTTCTCTGGATAGTTAGTTGCATCTTAGATATTCAGCTGATGCTCATATCCAGACTTACAATGAGTGCAACAATCAAATGAGCTTAAATTCCTAGATCAGCGATATTACAAGAAGCAACCAATAATAAAGAGTTGAATAGAAACATGTTAGTATTCCTGTAGATAAAAGTGTTAGGAAAAGAAATAAAGAAACAACATATAAGTATATGAGTAGAGTGCATATTGTCTGTATCTGTTTAACTAACTAAATTATCTGTATTCGTATCTGTACTTGGATGGGGCATGGCCTAAATCAAAAGTGGGTGGGGTTTTGACTGAACGTGGGTGTGGCTTAACTGCTGTTGTTGTTTTTGTTGTTGTTGGCGGTGGCAGTTCAGCGTGCCGAGATGCAACCAAAACATTCAAATTAGGGCAAAAATATTTTTTGCCCTAATTTGTACAGTATCAGTATCATTGTACAGCATCTGTATCATTTTAAGGCTATTGGTATTCCTATCATAATTTTACCATATCATAACTATCATAACGATACCCAGCCCTAATCACGAGTACTGATGTTGACTCGTAAAAAGTACATTATCTGACCGGATAATCCTTTCATTCGAGTATTCGGCTCAACCCCAGTAGAGGTGGAAGGAGATTGTTTTTGTTATTATTACTTTCCCAATTTTCAGAATTTAAAACAAGGAAGGAGTCATTTCACTTTCAAAAGATTTGAATTGTAAAGAAATGCCATGTCCTGAATAAATTGAATTGGAAAAGATCTGGAGCCAAGCGTGTGATTTAGCTGGTATATCACGAGATGGATAGAAATAGATATGATCATGTCCTGTAGCCAGTTGATTGGTTAATTAAATTGAGACATGTGCCTTGTGAGCTGTACTGGTGGTGCGCTATGTTTAGACTGAGTTAAACCCAATGACGCATAAAAGGCATGAATCGGGCTTGTATTTGATTTTATTTCATTTCATTTCATTTCATTCCATTCCGGTCACGTCTTCACTCTGCTGTTAAAGTCATTGGTGGGGAGCTGTCAAGTGGCCGGTGCTCGAAATAGGATCAAGGCTATTTCCTCAAACTGTTGCGGTAAAACAAAACCATTAATGTGAAATGATTCCACAATCCTCAAATTGCTTTTTCTTTTCTACAGTTCCGCAGTTACACTTCCATTTGTAGCCGATTTTTAAATTCACTTTAATCTACGATGTGTCGGCTTTGTAACGTGACTAGACCATACCTGCCACCGTTTGAATACCAATAACTGGCCGACTAATAAGACGTACAGCTGGAGTTTTAAGTAGAACATGTATGAAATAAATCATCAATCAAATCAAATCCTGGCTCGTTAGGCTCGCACCTCGTTAGACCCTGCTGTACGGGAGCACCTCGTTAGACCCTGCTGTACGGGAGCACCTCGTTAGACCCTGCTGTACGGGAACTGTGGCTGACCTGACTGTTGGTTATTATATTGGTATATAATATTGGTTGATTATCAGCAGCATTCTTGCAAATACTGCGGCGAAACATAATAGCTGCGGGGTAGATGCGGCTGGCTTAATATGCATTCCAGTGCAGATCTCCGGAATGTAACTCCAATACTTAAGCCGGCCGCTGGATTGACATCAGTGGAAAAAGCTTAAGGCGACAGTTTAAATCTTCCAATCTCCCTCTGCCTCACTCTGCCCGGCCAATCACTGATAACAGCACCCGCTGGAGAGGAGGAGAACTGAAACGCATGTCAGAATGGAATGGATCAAAGTCGAACTCGGGTCACACAGAGAGACAAGCAACTATCCAGCAGGCAGCCAACTGCACAGGCTTTTCCACTCTCGTCTGCTACGGGCATCTCCTAACATGGCTGCCACTGACTCTGAGTCAAACGCTCATGGAAGAGGTTTGTGAGTGTTGAGTGCAGGTGCGTTCTCACTGGGAACCATTGCTTTTGTTCCGTCCCGAGTACGATCGCCCTCCCCTCTCCCCCGCTGCTCAGCTTTCACCAGGCACGTGCACACATAGACATGAAAGGGGGCTTGAGCCCCTGCCTTTTTTTCAGTCTGTAAAAAGTGCCTTTTTTTTTTTTTTTTTTTTATAATACATTTTTCATTTT
>NC_139633.1:2385987-2418487 GCF_964638095.1 Poromitra crassiceps | reverse complement strand
GGGTCTGAGTCATCAGCACCTCTTACGCTACCGGGTCTGAGTCGGTGCCGCTCCACAGCCCCGAGAAAAATGACGGGAAAGGGCCCCCCAGATGTTATAAAGCAGTGGTTCTCAAATGGGGGTCTCAAATGTTTACGTAAGTTTTCAGTAAAATAAAAATAATGAATTTATTTTGTTGCAAAAGCTCAACGAAAATATTGTATGCTTTAAATCTAAAATGGTTCATGGATTACATTCTAATCTAACAAACCTATCAATTTAAAAGTCAAGCACGTTACCGTGGAAACAATTAAGCTTAGCCCAAAATCACAAATCAGAATGAGGGGGTCCTCGGTATATTTTGCATCTTGTTAGGGGTCCTTGACTGAAGAACAGTTGAGAACCTCTGTTATAAAGTAACGGCATGGCGTGCTGAGCAAACGCAAACATTTTTGACGGGTTGGGTTGAGACATATTGGTTGCGTGCGTGCGTGTGTGTGTGTGTGTGTGTGTGTGCGTGCGTGCGTGTGTGTGTGTGCGTGTGTGTGTGTGTGTGTGCGTGCGTGTGTGTGTAACTGCTGTGTGTGCATGCGTAGAACTGCTGTGTGAGCCTGCAGGGTGTGTGAGATTATGCTCAGCTTCTTTCCACATTTGCAACTGTCAAAAGGCAGTTGTGAGGAATTACTCATTACTCTTGACTAAATATAGGACACTAAGAGGAGAGCAGAGGAGGCCAGAGGAAAGGAGACGAGGAGAGAGGAAAGGAGACAATTAGGAGAGAGGGAAGAAGAGAAGACGGGACTTATGCTGCAATCTATTGGAAGTCGGAGGTTGACAGTTCTGAGTTGGAACTATACCGATCTCCAGTGCATCTTATCGGGAAAAGGCCATTTCCCATTAACGTTGATGGTACTTATCTAATAGCTCTCGTAAATGGCTACGTTAGCAGGCAATTTCATAGACCAAAGACTTCTACGAAACACAAGTCAACTGAATAACTCTACGTTACAAATGGAAATTACAAATTCTTACAGCAGGTTTTCACAACACAAAAAAGTCAAAGTAAAATGGAGTTTTATTATGTACGTAACGGGATCGATGTCGTGACTTCAGTTTGTTTATATCAGCGAACGCGGGCTTGGTGGTTCTTGCCCGAGTTCCGAGTACAGCAGATTTGAACAGGTTCTTTTCATCACATCATAGCAAGTTACTTTAGCATGGGCTACAAATGCTGTGATACTTATCATCAGATGTTGGCAAATGTTATAATATGTACTGTATATATATATGTATATATATATATATATATATATATATATATATATATATATATCCCTATATAAATACATGAATGAATGAAATTGCAACGTTATAAGAGGGATGATATCACTGTCTGAGCTACTTCCTTGCCCTCATTGTCAGACTCAATGACTTGTGTTCTAGCTTATGGCCCTGGGGCCAGAGTGCTCTCTCTCTCTCTCTCACACATACACACACACACACACACACACACACACACGCACACACACACACACACGCGCTCACACACACACACACACACACACATGTACTGTATGTATGCGCACGCACACACGCACACGCAGACGCACACGCACGCACACACACACACACACACACACACACACACACACACACACACACACACACACACACACACTCTCTCTCTCTCTCTCTCTCTATTTAACCCATGCACTAACACGCACTCCCTTTCACACAGTCATTTTTGTAATATGAATTATTAACTAATTGTCCTGATGATATGAGCGTGGTGTCTGGCTTATTGTCTGGCTATAATGTTACAGCCTCAAAGCGGCCTTGAAATTCAATAATGAGCTCAGGGTGCTTTTCTGTCTCTGCTGTTTGCTCATATTCATCTTTCCACTATTAAAAACAGTTGCTTTCACACACACAAAGCACAACAATGGGTTTGTGTTCGTGTGTGAGGGTGCTCAGGCCTGAACCATTCAATTAAGATTCTTTGCTTAGAATAAACCAGAAGAAAATGGAAGTCATTAAATGCTAAAGCTAATTTATTTCCTTATTCATTATATTTTAAATGCCAGCAAGAAATAGGCCTGGCCACTGGGCTTCCACTGTACTATGTGAAATAAATTAACATAATACAGTTGAGTGGGGTATACATTGATGCTGCATGGTGCATTGTGGCGTCTTAATATTTTTGCTGTCAAACTAGGATGAGTGTCTCCGTATAACATGATCTCACACAAATACCTGAAATTAACACAAACTGACCACTAATTGAATTATTATTATTCATTATTTCCAAACTGTTTGGGCAACTTGGTTAGAATTAGGGAAGGGTTTGGTCATGGTTAAAGTCGAAAAATGCTAAAAATGAACATGTGACTCATAGAACTGCATGCCCTTCGTCATCACTGCGGTCAAGAGAAGCGCTTCCTCCCATCCACCACCCCGTCCACATAGTCTCTCGAGGCAGACTGCGAATGCACCACACAGTCTGTACCTCACGCCCGCAGAGCCTGGTCAAAACACTTAAAACTGGAGGAAGTTGGAACCGAAGCAGGTGATTGGAGACATCCTCGTATTTTCTCCAATCACCTGCCTTTAGGTGTGGGACCTCCAGGACATCTTCCCTATAATCGCTCATTATTTTACGTGACTTTCATTGTCCGCTTTGGCCAAGTTTTCCCTGCTTGACGTGCAGACGTGTAGGTGGAAGCATCAGATCAGGTCAGGATGCTCCATAGGTTTGGTTGTCAGAGGAAAGGCGGGTGTTCTCTGAACTTCCAGCCTCACTGATCACCATGATCCAGCCTCACACTGATCACCATGATCCAGCCTCACTGATCACCATGATCCAGCCTCAACTGATCACCATGATCCAGCCTCAACTGATCACCATGATCCAGCCTCAACTGATCACCATGATCCAGCCTCAACTGATCACCATGATCCAGCCTCAACTGATCACCATGATCCAGCCTCACTGATCACCATGATCCAGCCTCAACTGATCACCATGATCCAGCCTCAACTGATCACCATGATCCAGCCTCAACTGATCACCATGATCCAGCCTCAACTTATCACCATGATCCAGCCTCAACTGATCACCATGATCCAGCCTCAACTGATCACCATGATCCAGCCTCAACTGATCACCATGATCCAGCCTCAACTGATCACCACAACCTGGATGTCTGGCAGGACTCAGAGGTTGTTCTGCCGACGTCTGCTCGCATTCCCAATTGCTATAGCCTCCTTAGCTGCCCTAACTTGTGCCTGCTCAGTAATAATCATTGCTGGCTGCCGCTTCATTAGCAAAGCCAGATGCAGACGGTTTTATTTTCCGACAAGAAATTGATTAAGAATTAAGAAATTGATTTGTTTGCTCTCAGCTGCTGCTGCTGGCAGGCACTTCGACATGGTGCTATGCCGCAAAATGTATTTACCTTGAGGAAGAGTATAATATATAGATATATATATATATTCCCCCCCCCGCGATCCCATTTTATCCCCCATTAGTGCTAACTTTTTTTAAATGTATTTATCCTGGTTGCTACTCCACCCTCTGCCGATCTGGGGGGAGCTGAAACTGGCTCCATGCTTCCTCCGAGACATGGGCAGTTAGCCAGCCGCTTCTTTTCACCTGACAGGGGAAGCTTCACCGGTAGGACATACAGTAGCACGTGGGAGGATCACGCTATTCCAACTGGTTCCCCTCCCTCTGAACAGGCGCCCTTAACGACCAGAGGAGGAACCACATTAGCAACCAGGATATTGCATGTTTTTGGTGAGGGGTTCCTATATGGAGGAACCCCAGGAGGCACGGGGAGAACATGCAAACTCCACACAGAAAGGCCCTCTTTGATGACCCCACGCGGGGCAGTGGGCACTCGAGCACGACGGGCACGTACTCCTTCAGCGCTCACAGCGTCCCATGGTGGGAATCGAACCCAGGACCTTCTAGCTGTGAGGGGACAGCTCTACCACTGAGCCACCGTGCCCCCTAAGACTATAATATCTCTAACCTACGTGTTGCCATGTCTGAACACCGAGGGCGAGTGGGTCCTTCATGGGTTGAGGTTTTGGGGTCATGATGACAACTTATCTTATGTTGCTCTGATAAATCATTTGATCCTGCATGCCTCCATGTTACTTTTCCCCCTATACTTTCCCAATGTATCTATCAGTACTGCTTAGCTTGACAACTTGCCGCTCCCATCTTGTACCAACCATCGTTTCTTTTCTGTGGCTGTTGTTTTGTTCAGAGCAGGGCTTCTTTGTGCCATGATGACCATGTTCTCATGTTCCCCATATTGCATTTTCCCTATAATAACTCAATAAGTGCTGATGAAGCTTGACTTGTTTGGTCTCGTACCATAGAGATTCTATTATTGTAGATGATTCACCTCAGGCTCCTATGCCTGGTGACGCAGGGTTAGTGCTGACCTAGCAAGCTAACTTCAAATAGAAATCGTGAGTTCCCAAACTCAAACCACACATATAAACACAAAGCTGCCCCGTTGTTCGCTCAATACAGTTGAAACTAAGACATTCCGTAAAAAAAGAAAAATCGATCACAGATTTAGCTACTACATCAACGACCTTCAGCTTTAGCCTTAACTTATCGCACCCCGCTAACAGGAGTTCCTGTTGCCAAATCTGGCGAGAGTGTGTTGCAGAGATAGAGACAGGTCTTGAACAAGTTTAATTTCCCCCCGATCTGTCTGTCTGAAAAATGCCATTTAGTGTCAGAATATTCTGAAGATATGTGGCTTTCGGAGAATGGGACGAATATTTACTTTAATGAATATAGAGGAATATAGAGGTGACTCCAATAGACTCCTATAAGTGGGCGTGTCCGTGGGAAAGCCATGGGCAAAACGTGCGTGCCAAAATGACAGGAAGTGAGTTGAAGTTGGGCCGTCTTGGCTTTGCTTGTACTCTGATCGTGTCTTCGCACACATTATGAGCTAAAGTAGAAGGGCAGTTTGGCCAGCAGTCATCACCAAAACAACTTGAAGCTTTTCTTCCTAGCAGCACTGTGTTATTATCTGTTATCCCTATCTCTATGGATTTGGGGTAAATGAGTGTGATCAGTCGATTATTAGTTTGCATGAAAAGCTAGCCACTGGCCTCTGCTTTCCCCTTCTCATACCCGTCTCCGTGGTCTCTGCTTTCCCCTTCTCATACCCGTCTCCGCGGTCTCCTCACTCTGCCAGACTTTTCCTGCATCACAATGACCATGTTTCTTTTCCCACCACTAACCCCTCTCTCAAATTTATTCCCACTTTTTTCTTTTCTTTCTCTCTCGTTCGCCCAAATCCCACACTGTATGGGTATTATAATATGCACACAGAGAGAGAGAGAGAGAGAGAGAGAGAGAGAGAGAGAGAGACAGAGACAGAGAGCAGTGAGGGAGAGAGGAGGAGAGAAAGACAGGAATGGAGTGATGGAGAATGTGTGCATGCTACAGTGTGTTAGAGGGAGAGAGGGGATGTTAGAGAGAGGGGGGCCAAGTGTGTGTGCCTATAAGACGGTGTTAGGAGAGAGAGAGAGAGAAAGAGAGAGAGAGTCAAAGCAAGCTCAGTCATCCCTCGCTAGCTTGTTAATCTCCCCAGACTTGACATTTGAAAACCTCCACCCCCCCCCCTACATCAGCCTATATATATATATATATATATATATATATATATATATATATATATATATATATATATATATATATATATGATTGATTGATTGATTTTCTTTATTTAAGTGTCATGCTTCGAATGAAGCCCAGCCCACATGGGCTTACAGGACACTTTTACTGTTCATCATTTAAACAAACAATGATCAAAACATAAAACCAACAGAAAACACCCAAAATACATATATATATATATATATATATATATATATATATATATATATATATATATATATATATACACATACAGTACATACAGATTTTTTCCCATTTTCTCTCCAATTAAACTTGGCCAATGTATCCCCGTGCTGCCCTACTGGCTGCTCCACCCTCAGTCGAGTCTAGCTCCATGCTTCCTCTGACACATGCGCAGTAGCCAGTTGCTTCTTTTCATCTGACAGCGGGAGCTTTACCGGTATAGGACGTAGCACGTGGGAGGATCAAGCTACTGTATTCCCACCAGTTCCCTTCCACCCCGACCAGGCGCCCCGACTGACCAGAGGAGGCGCTATAGTGCAGCGGCCAGGACACACACCCCCAATCTGGCTTCCCCCACTCTCAGGCACAGCCAATCGTGCCTGTATGGACAGGTAACAGCTAACGGAGGTAACACGTGGATACGAACCTGCGACACCCCTCGTGTTGGTAGGATCTACCGCTGCACTAGCCGGACGCCCGTGGCTAACTGTGATTGGATAGGAAGAAGTATGAATGAGACTGGGCGTGGTAACTGTGATAGTGTGAATGAAACAGGGCGTGGGCTAAGTAGTCTTCATTATTACATCTAGACTTCACTTTCTCACAAACTTGCCGGGGAAGCTGAAAAACAAACTGAAATACTATTTTTTTTTAAGGAGAGAGAGAGAGGTGAGAAAGAAAGATGCAAAGTAGATAGAAAGTTTCTACAAGATTTAAAGGATAACACCAGTGTTTTTTTTTTTACTGTCAACAAATCTATGAAAATAACAAAATCAACAATGATTTTGTTTTGCCAGCTCATCTCATCCATGTCCCAGGAGCCAGAAGACGTCAGAGCCATGCTGTTGCTCTGGAGCCAGAAGACGTCAGAGCCATGCTGTTGCTCTGGCAGCATCATCATGCTGCACCGGACCACTCCACTCTTTCCTCAAACAACTTCATACGCCGGCTGTGAACATGTTTGCCATCTCAGGAAAGTAGTTCCGTCGCACTGAAAATAGTCCCCAGTGTAATGAAGAATTTGCTGCCATTTGAATTGATCATCTGACCAGCGGCGGTTGGGAAGAAGTTGGTCCCTGGACGCTTCACTGCAGCTGACCAGCTGCCCAGCGCTCCTGAGCTGAACCAGGAGACGCTTCACTGCAGCTGCCCAGCGCTCCTGAGCTGAACCAGGATGGGTCAAACACTGAGCTGCAGCTGCCCAGCGCTCCTGAGCTGAACCAGGATGGGTCAAACACTGAGCTGCAGCTGCCCAGCGCTCCTGAGCTGAACCAGGATGGGTCAAACGCGGAGGACAAATTTCGCCGCGCCTCCAAAGCATGCATGTGTGTGTGTACTGGCTGCCGTGCACGTGTGTGCATGCATGTGTCCGTCTTTGATTTGGCAATAACAGCCTGACTTTTCATGGTAACAGTTACAGTACAGCATTTTTGAATTGAAACTGTCTTTCTGAGCTGCATGTATTCCAAGGTTTTTAGGTTAAATTTGGAGCAAATTTCTTCCGGGTTGATGCCTAAAAATGATACCTGGAAAGTCAGAAAGTAATGAACATCCATGACTGAGTGAGTGACTGTCGTGTCTTTTCCATCCTATGACCCCGGTGTGACCGCTGATGGCTTTGCTGCGTCCCATGCCAATGGACCTTCTTCTATGTGTGTGAGGCAGTATTGGTCTTCCTGCAAATACAATATTGATGTACAAAACTGAGGATGTGAATTTTCTGCAGAACATCTGACGTTGATATGTAATAATGTCAACATATCATCAAGTCATCTATAGGCGAGGGATGCATGAAGGATGTGTATGTGTGAATAGAATATTAAGGATGGCAGATCGGAATTCTGCCGTAGATTCAATCAGTTGAAAGTTGTGATGTGTTATAAGAAGTGCCAGAGTAAATTGATTCCATGGAGTCGATCAGTGTGTGTGTGTGTGTGTGTGTGTGTGTGTGTGTGTGTGTGTGTGTGTGTTTCATGATCCTGAACTCACAATGACCTGGATACATAGCCAGTATAATGATACCATCTACACATAAGCCCACACGCATGCATGCACGCACGCACGCACGCACACACACACACACACACACACACACACACGCACACACACACACACACACACACACACACACACACACACACACACACACACACACACACACACCATGCTCATACTCACACATGCACAGATGTGTAGACAGTGATAAATGCATCTGCTGATTGCATAGCCCAAACACACACCTCCACACATGTCAGAGGCAAGGCCAGATCTACTGAAAGCTCCTGCTTATTAAATCACAAGTCACTTTTCTTTCATGTTGTAGCTGAAGACTCACTAATGGATTCTCCTTCTGCTATTGCATATAGCCTACATCAGAGAGTGTATAAAGAGACGGATGCACATTGGTTTCTGGACTCCCGATTTGAAGGCTCGAGTTTCACATTGTGACCGTCCGTCGCCATCTTGTTTTTTTTTATGGAGTGATTTGGATGAGAAGAGGTGCAGCACAGCCTCCTATGGACCCTTCTCACGGGGGCCATTTTGTGTCGAAAAGGCAGGGGAAACACAGGTGCAAGCAAAACACTAATGAGGGTTTCAAACTTCCATGATTGGAATTTGGAAACCCTCATTAGTGTTCTGCTTGCACCTGTGTTTATTCTGCCTTTTCGACACAAAATGGCCCCCATGAGAAGGGTCTATTGGTCCATGATCGGCACGCGCTGCGCGATCACTGGACAGGCGACCTGTCAATCATGCACCAAAACATATACGAGGGATCAGCGTGATGTCACTTGCCACCCAGAAATGCTGAACCCCGCGGCAGACACTTAATAGTATGAGTTGTGTCAAACAAACGTTAATATCTCAAAAACTATACATCACATTGCTTATATTTTGACATTCTGAGTGAGAGCAGAATTAGCTCAAGAGTTTGATGTATAATATATGCATGTCGTGTTAAAGTTGTGTGAACTGTCGCATAGTTTTTAAAATGTAAACAGAGTTAACTGGCTAGAGTCAGACACTCATGCCTCGTGCCACTTGGGCTCCATAGGGTTCCATTGCCGTTGCCACCCAGTGACGCAGTTTGTTTACCAAAATGCTGCTCGCCTGATCCCTCGTATAGTATAGTCTGCTTTAGCATCGATTTTTCTCTCAATGGAAGCATAATTTACAAAATGAACATCATGCTGTATGGAAGAAGAGTTTATTCCAAGCTGCTCATAGTCTGCTGATACTTGAGTTTATTCCAGGAGTGACACTGACTTTGCAAATATGCCTCCCCCTCAAGATGTAACGCTGCTGTTGACAGACAGATGCAGCACTGTACTGTACAACTCCAGTAGTGTCATGTAGTCTCTCTCTCTCTTTCTCTCTCTCTCTCTTTCTCTCTCTCATGCTTTCTCTGTCTCTCTCTCTCTCTCACACTTTCTCTCTCTCTCTCTCTCTCTCTCTCTCTCTCTCTCTCACTTTTTCTCTCTCTCTCTCTCTCTCTCTCTCTCTCACTTTTTCTCTCTCTCTCTCTCTCTCTCTCTCTCTCTCTCTCTCTCTCTCTCTCTCTCTCTCTCTCTCTCTCTCTCTCTCTCTCTCTCTCTCTCTCTCTCTATCCTCCATCACTCTGTCTCTGTCAGTGAATGGTTTACATCTAAGGCAGCTGGAGGCCAGTTGTCAATCACCCAGATAACTCTTGCCTGACCGTGTGCACGCACACACGCGAACACACACACACACGTACGTGCACGCACGCATGCATGCACACACACACACACACACACACACACACACACACACACACACACACACACACACACACACACACACACACACAGACACACACACACACAGTGAGACAGAGAGAAGGAGAGACACATACAAACACAGGACCACCCAGGGATCTGTCTGTCAGTCATATAGATTGTGTGCGTGTGTGTGTGTGTGTGTGTGTGTGTGTGTATGTGTGTGTAGCCAGTTGTTTTCTGTCCAGTCGAAGTCACTGGCCCTCACCCTCAGCAATCCATCAGTAGAGAGAGAGACAGAGAGAGAGAGAGAGAGGGAGGGAGAGGGAGAGAGGGTGTGAGAGAGAAGGGCTACTAAAGGTTAGACAAAGGGAGAGAGAAACAGTACGGGGGAGGAAGGGAGGCAGAAGGGAGAGAAAGAGAGAGAGCATTTCCAGTATATTTCTTCATTTGTTTTCCGATAAATCTCTTGACTTTGCTTCCGGAGAACCATTGTTAGTGAGCTTCAGGAATGTTGGTTTCATAACTGAAAATTCAAATATCAAGATGTTACTTCCGAGTTTGTCCAAGTTCCAGAAAGTATTTGTGATGTATGATATTCCAGCTGGCTGATAGACACAGTGTGATCCTGCATAATGAGCTTTTCCTAACACACACAATCTCTGACAGTATTATCATACTTTATTTAATACACCAGTCAAAAGTTCAGACAAACCTGATTGAATGTATTATGTTTTTCATTGTTGATTGATTGATTGATTGATTGATTGATTGATTGATTGATTGATTGATTTTAATCTGGATAAAGAACAACAACATCCAAGGAATATACATGTAAAAAGTGTAAGCACTTATTTCCAACATGATCCCTGATCTTGTAAAAACAGAACAAAACTAATAACACATTATAGCATCAAAAACAACAGAACAGAACAGTCAAGAATAAATAATGTAAAGGCTTAAATGCTTGAAATTAGTTTACTTAGACAAATGTAAAATCATGTTGTTGTTGTTGTTGTTGTTGCCTATGTATAATTTTCTTCCCAAAGCATTTCCTTTGCCTTTACATCAAGGCACCTTAAAGGAGGACTTACCCCCTAGATATGTATTAGAACAGTGATTTGAAAATACCTATGGAAAAAACCAAGAAATGACATATGCTCTTGTCTATACTGGACTCTTTGGCTGTGTTCAAGTCCAGATTTTTTTTCGGAAATCGACGCCATTACAGTTTGCCTACTGCCTCAAAAATAATTTATTTGAGAGGGGCCATATCTTTATAAATATCAACAACTAGCCAACGCTGGTGGCCTGTTTGGAAAGAGCTTTGCTCAAAATGGTTGAAAGTTATATCAATTTGGTAATTCAGTGGCGAACTAGAAATTTAATTATTTTTCTGCATGTATCTCTATGGCAGTGTATCAAACTACGTTACGAGAGCAAAGTGGCATGGGCTCGTTACAGCAGCACACCGCACAATACGACAAACCCCCCGTTCTGGGGTAACACAATGCGAGATTTCTCTACGTCATTCCCTCGTCCAAGTTGCCATATAGTCCCTTTTTCATTTTAGTTTGGGGGCTTTTCGTGATTCTTGTTAAAAGTTGTGCAAAAGTTTTCCTCTCAGCGCAGTGCAGGCTGGGCCTCCTCCCTCCTGCCAGACCCCGGCTGGCGAAACAGCCT
Organism: Poromitra crassiceps; assembly: GCF_964638095.1. Lineage (NCBI taxonomy): Eukaryota > Metazoa > Chordata > Actinopteri > Beryciformes > Melamphaidae > Poromitra > Poromitra crassiceps. The sequence goes on along the minus strand of NC_139633.1, from coordinate 2,407,192 downwards.
GCTGCATGCATGGGGCGCTCTAACCTCACGGAGCAACAAACAAACACAGACAGAAATAGCTGGTGTGCGATTTAGAGAATACAGTCTGAGATTGGGTACAGGATTGAGGGAATCCCGCATCTGTTTGCGAAGGTGCGACTGGACAGGACGCTTTTCACAGACAGGCACAGTAGTCGGAGCGAGGCGAGTGTCTCTCAGGGCTACTCAGCGCACAGCTGCAGATCTCTCCTCCTCCTCCTCCGCGCATTCAGTCTGTCCAAAATCATTACCGATATAATCTCAGTAGGAGGGATGCAGGGAAATATGATAGTAGCCGATGTGTTTAGAGAAGCTTTGTCACGTTGTCACGTCGTAGTATAGCGTTATATTTTACATGTGCGCTAAACTGCGACCATATTTGTTTGCGGAAATATCAGACTGCTCTCTCTGCTCTCAGAGCACAGAGAGCCCAGCTGCTGCTGCGCGAGCCCGCGGAGCTTGGCGCTAGTGCATGAGGTTTACAGTACGACTCTCTCCCGCCTGCCTGGGCTGGAGACAGCTGCTTCCAACTCGGACTGATAATATATACATCATCATTCGAGCTTATCCAGGTAAGATATTAATAAAGTAGTGACACATTCAGCGGGAAACTAACTATAATTAAGACATGTGCCAACTTTGACGACGTTTGGTTCAGTATTTTAAGAGCAAACTTCAATAAGAATAGGCTTGGAGTTCTGAGGAGCCAAAAGGGTACAGGGGGGTAGGGGAGTAATTATCTTGAAATCCCATAGTATTTGGGGGCACTGTGACGTCAGTGTGCCCCTAATCTCCCATTCATTTGAGAAAAAAAAAAAAAAGCAGTGTTCGACCCTTAGAGGGCGCTTATGCCAGTTATGCTGCTGAAAAATGATACAAATGGTAAAATGGCAACAGTTTGGTGTCAAATGTGGAAATTCTGACCAGAATTCTTCACACATCACCCCCAAAGTCATATATATTGGTTAAAAGCTGAAAAAAAGTGTTTTGGAGGTAAATCCTCCTTTAAGAATATAAAAATATAAAATAGTTTTGCTTTGTTTGACACTTTTTTGTTCACTGCATAATTCACTTATCATAGTTTTGTTCTTGTTAATATTATTCCAAAATGTGTAAAATAGTAAAATAAAACTATCTCCAAACGTTTGACCCTGTACATTGATGAAAACCCTAACCCAGATGGAATCAAGCATGACATGGAAAAAGCAGCTATGAGTGTTTAATCTGCGCGTCGCTCTCAAATGCCTCCACCGCTGTGAAACAACAACGCTGAAAATGGATGGTTGTAAAGATAACAGAGCCCCCCCCCCCCCCCCCCCCCCCCGCTAGCCGCTATACCAGAGTGAGAGTAAGAGCAGCCAGACTCTCTCCCGCGCTGCGCTGGTACAGCGCGAAACGGAGATAGTCTGACAGGCGAGACTAGTGAGTGTTTGAAAGCCATGGTACATCACTATACCCCCCAAACTAGCTACCGACACCAGGAGTTTGAATTGAGAGCAAGGCAGAGACAGCAGTTGGGTGACCCCCTCTCTAAATGTGGAGTCAGCTGTTGCCAGGCAGGCAGGCCAGCTGATAAGCTTAGCCCGGCTCAGTTCAACTTGGCTCAGCACAGCACAGCTCAGCTCAAGCCAGAATGCTCCCAACTCCCCAAAGAGGACTCAGCTGCCTCGTGTGTCTCCTCTCCTGATTACTTATGTTATGACAATTCTTTGATTTGAGTTTTCCTCTTCCTCCCTTAGTGAAAAGACCAGACGGGCTTGTGGAGCTTTTGTGATAATTCGGGCTGGGAAGGACTCTAGCTCATCGGCATCTAGGACCGCAGCTATCGATTTTAGTCACCGAGTAACCGATTATCCCAACGATTATTCAAGTAATCGTGGTCTTCTTGTCTTAGAGGATCTTAGATATTCTTGCCAAATACTTTGTCCTTGAGTGAATTTTCCCAATGACAGAGAGGGCCATAGCCTCACTCGTCAGACACTGATCTAATTGACTTCCCAGATATGTTACACAACACTTTTCCTGTAACTTATCCCATTTGCTAGAGATGTGTTCCCCTGCAGGGACTCTCAATTAGCAATAAATAGCCTACAAAGAACAAAGATGAATTGAAATATGGAATGTATTCATTATAAATTCACATTCACAGCAACACAGTCACACATTGAACTACTGGTACTCTTGGCAGCATTTAGTCAGGAAAGATCTTTTCTTGTTTTATTGTGTATCCTTGGGCGATAGTTTGTGCTCTGTGCCAAGTAATTACCACAAGTTCTTTGATTGAGTAAGCACTCTGAAAAGCAAAGTATTATATAACTGTATTACTGTTACCAGTCGTATAATCTTAAGATAAATGGTTTTGTGGCTGTTTTGGATATATATATATATATATATATATATATATATATATATATATATATATATATATATATATATATATTTAAATGCTGAGTTTTACAGCTACTGCTTTCCCGATGTAGTGGATAGGAAAAACAGTTTCTGGGCTGCAGGGCATCATGTGACTTGCAATACCGAGTTTGGCCACCACATTCAACTTGCTTCACGGCCCGGAGCTGTTCCTGGGGGTTTGGTCAGGACCCCTGGCCATCACTTTATAACGGGTACAACTTTCTCCTCATTTTCCAGCAATTAAAGCAACTTGGTTGGGTTTAGGCAAGTAAAAGAACTTGGTTAAGGTTAGGCAAAGTAACTTTGTTAAAGAAGTTAGGGTTATGGTTTGGGTAGGGGTAAAGAATGGTTTGGGTAGGGGTAAAGAAATTAACAAAAATCGGGAAATGGTGGGAGTCGAGCCAGCTCCCTCGTGATGACAGTTATAAGACGGGCACACTACAGAACTGTTGTTCCTTTCAAGACCACTGGAGGTCGCTGTCAGCCATGTGGAGGTCTGAAGAGACAGGGTACTGCCGTCATGTGACTAGCGGTCACATGACTCGTGTCGTGACTAGCCGTCTCCGTCGGCCGCACCGATGATTCCTGACGAGAAAGTGCACCACGGCAAGCGTTCCTGAGCGAACGCAGTGATTTAACGGGGTTGTGATAACAGTGACACCATTTCTATTTCAACAAAAGAACACATTTTATTGAAATCAGTTGTTGTCAGAATAAATGTGCCATTGAGCAAAGACTTGATAAAGGTAAAGTGAAGCCAGCAGGCGCTAAGCTGTGTGTCTCATGAGGATTATAAATGACGGGGCGTTTAACATTGTACACCTTCAGTGTTGGCAGTCACTGTGTTCACACATCCATCACTGATGTGACTGAGCTTGTAAAGCAGACAGCATGGTTGGAGTTAGTTTGTCCCCAGTGGAGAAACATCATGTTTACTGAACAGAAGCACAAAGCTTATCTGACAAACGCTGACTTCAGCTAAATGGGAGGAATACACATTCTTTTTTTCCCTTCCTATTTTCACACTTCATGAGGCTTGAGGAAAAAATATCAATTTTTCATTCGATTTCTCACATTGACACTCGTACAATTTTGGTATTTTACCTTTAGCGCTAGTCTGACATTTTCTCACAGTCACTGGCCCCGGGTAATGGGGGGAATGCTAAACATTTCTCACATTTCTCCACCGCTCGCATCTTCTTAGACAGAAATCACCACAAAGTCAACTTTTCGAGAATGGAGAGAAACTGGTTAATTTGATTGAATTGTCATGAAACGCTGACATTTTATATAGAGGACAGGGACATGTTTACGTTGGGCTGGACTGATCGTTTGTCAGATACGATCAGTGCAACCCGTCGGAAACGACAACATTGGCCGATTTTCAAGGTGGTGAAAACTGTGTAAGTGCGTGCGTGCATACGCCAGAGTCAGAACCAGGAAGTAGTCTAGACCAGGAAGTATAGTGGCGACCTCTGGTGGTCTTTAATTTAACGACTGTCTGATATTGAAATAGATCACTAACACATAAGGGAGAAGGGGTGGGGTTGGCAGACCGGTCGTCCCCGTCTTATATGGTCTGTTTTTGACCATAACCCAAACCGTAACCCTAAACCTTAACCAAGTGTTAGTTGCCTAACCTTAACTATGTTGTTTTACTTAAACATAACCATTTTCAACCAGGAAATGCAGCGCCGTCAACGAGCCCGTTTTACGCCTCCATGCACCTGCACACGCACGGTTTCGCTCATATAGCCTCTATGTCGTTTTGGGACTCATTGGATCGACTTAGTCTGTCATTTCGGTATGAAGACGCGTTGATCAGTGTCCTGCAACCTTACCTTACCTTACATATGCCATTTTTATTATTTATCTGTGTGTGTGTGTGTGTGTGTGTGTGTGTGTGTGTGTGTGTGTACGTGTGCGTACGTGTGCATGTGTGTGTGTGCGTGCGTGTGCGTGCGTGCGTGCGTGTGCGTGTGCATGTGTGTGTGTGTGTGTGCGTGTGTGTGTGCGTGTGCATGTGTGCGTGTGCATGTGTGCGTGTGCGTGTGCGTGTGCGTGTGTGTGTGCGTGCGTGCGTGTGCGTGCGTGCTTGTGAGGGCCTGCAGTACATGTCAGCGTCATAACTCAACCAATTCCACAGTGGGTGGTACTGTAGTGTTTTGCTATTATGTTACAAACATGACAAATTGCTAACTCGCTGCTTGCTAATTGTCCCTTGAGCCGGGGATACAAGTGCTTGTTGTGAGCTAATTGTCACCGAAGGGAATGCAACAAATCCATTGAAGTGAATTGAAACAAGGCGTGTTGGCGTCAATATGCACACGGTTTGTTTTTAAAAGCAAAAAGCATTCAACACAACTCAATGGATGACTCAGAGCTGTTAACATCCTGCTGTCTGTGCGCTCGCTGACCCTCATCAAACCATTTCATTCAGGATCAAATGAGCAATTTCATCCAATTAACAATCATTTGAGTCGATTAAAGAGGCGTTTAATTATTGCCCATTGGAAATTGCATTAGGAAGTGGAAGAACACACACAATTGACTTCAATAATTCATGTCAACAGAAGTGTCTTGTCTTGAATATTAGCCCTCATGATGCACAAACACTCATGTCTCCAATGTTGGCATGTTTTGGTGATAAAGTCAGAGATCAAATTAGCAGTGTAGCCAAGTGTAACCTGTCGTGTTGTTGACAGTCCGCAGCGGGAATCGAAACTCGGAGCTTTCCGCATGGGAGGTGGAGACTCTAGCAAGGTGGATAAAGCCATAGCCCTATAGAGACACTGCGGAGCGCGTCATCTTTACGCCCAAAACGGGGGGGAAACACAAACTCCCGTCCAATCCTGGCGTTCTCCTATGTCGCGTGCATGGTCGAGTGTTGCACACAAAGATCGTATATACGGAAGATGAACACTCCAACTTACTTCATTGACAGCTAGATCCACATTTTTTCTTCTCACCAATTCTCAACGGCTTCCTTGTTATGCTCAGGGGTACAAAAAAACTTTAACTGGCGATTTTTTACATGTGTTGTCTGCGCAGCCCCACCACACAACAGCTTTTAGCTATGTTTAATTCAAGGAAAATGACGCTGGTGTGTGGGAGTGAAAGGAGAGCATTCCCCCGTGATGGGCGTGGCCTATTTCATGCAGTGTCTCTATTCACCTTATTCTTTGCCCATACAAGGACGCTTCTGCATGACGTCATTTTGTAATCGTCTTTCTGGTTTTAGACACGGAAGTAATTACGCCTACCGCAGTCATTTAGACTTGCCAAAAAGCCGCTTTCAAGCAAAAAAAAAAAAAACTGTTTTAAAGTTGTAATATTTTTCGGGTGAGCACGTAACATATATGTGACCAGTTTATCAGAATAACGCCTATTTGGAAATCTTTAACGAGCAGCGAGGACCGGGAGCGCTGGCTGTGCTGACACCGGTCGGACTAACTATCTGTTAAACCCTACTGTAGGCTACTCAGTGAGAACACACTGTCGACGTGCTTTTGTAACTAACGTTAAATGCCGACCGGGTACAGCCATCGGCTCCTCGCAGCAGTAACGCTATGAACATGTAACTGAAGTTGGCCACAGTTTGTAGCTTAATTCTGAATGTTGCCAAACTTCATTCATTATTATAGTGATGTTTTGTTTCGAAATTGGCCGCCAACTAGCGCTGAACCAGAAGAACAAATACAATTGCGTGTAACGCGGAAGAGAGAAAAAGTGGGCGTGGTGAATAAGGTGAATAGTGGCTGTCACTAGAGTGTCACATAAAAAGCCCCCCCATCACTTGTTCCTACCTGTTTCCCTGTTGATGATCATGTTGTATGAAAACGTACATGCGCACGCGCTGCATCAACGCACGTCACCATCTGTGCCAAAGAGCTTACATTGATAAGAACCGAAGCCTGTTTGTTCCACTGCAACATTATGACTGCAGTGCAGGCGTGTTGTAAAAGAAGCAGAGCAGCGTCAGTAAACTCTTTGTCTGCGATAAAACTGAAGTCTCAGTGTCTCAGTAAAAAATAATAATAATTTAGGAGCCAAAATATCGCTTATTTACCCGGCCAACAGATATAAAAGCTGATGGACTTTATGGAAAGAGCCCGTGACTCGAACTGGTTAAAAGTTATTATCGTGGCATTTTGAGCTGCATGGTGAACACTTCGTTAGCAAACATAGCACAATGGGCTAATAGCTAGCAAAGCAGAGGGCACTTACTGTAATTATTGTATTCACTGTCTATCATACGTCACTCGTCAGTCCATTATAATGTCTGACGTCATCACCAGTTTTGACTAACAGCTTATTTTTTAGGTCTTTGGTTATTTGTCCAAAAATACACTGGCCAACACTGTGGCTAATCTGTAGACCAGCAAGATATGAAATGACAACAAAAAAAGACAAAATGGAGGGGCTTTAAGGCATCGGGAGGGAGGTTTACTCACTGCACAGCAGGACGGCTGTTACACTCACCCTCCTAAGGGTCACTCCCATCCGGGTCACGGCACCAATGTGATCTATGTATGTTGTGCTGTCCCCCAGCAGCTGGGGATTGAACCGGGAACCTCCAGCATGGAAGGCGGACAACCTAGCAAGGAGCCTAAAACCGACCTGTCGCTTTTTTCCCACCTACTTACAGTTTTTGACGAAGATAAGCCTATATTTTCTTTGTTCCATCGGCATAAATATATCGTCAGAATCTTCTTTGCATTTGTTTATTTCCTGGAAGTGTGATTTTCAGACCTGTTTCCCTAAACAATGACAGTGACTGAAGAGAGAGAAAAACACATTTTATCTCTCACAGAGCAACTACAGTAGATAACAGAGAATCAGTGATTTGGGGGTCCAGGAGGTACACAAGCCAAGGAACTATACCAAAGTTAAACATCACTTTAATTGAAATGTCACAAGTTCGACCCCAGCAATAGCCAAGCTGTCCATCAATATCCACCCTGTGGTGTCAATGTGTCCTTCAACAGAAACACTCCGCCCCTACCTGCTCGCCTCTCTGTCTGATCCTTCAACAGAAACACTCCGCCCCTACCTGCTACCTGCTACCTGCTCGCCTCTCTCAGTCTGACTCATAAGTCTCTATATGGAAACAAGTGTTGAGCCAAATGCCTAAAAATATCAGTTGTAATTGCAGCTGTAAAATGTTGGTCTCCGCTCAAATTGTCTGCTACATGTGGAAAAACTCTAATCTTATAGGTGGCCTACCACGGTGTTGTGGGTGGGCCTAATGGGCCTTGGCCCATCCGAATGACGAGGAGATGTTATTTGTTGTTAACTTTTATTTTAAATTATTAAAGGAGAATTCAGTTTTTTTTAACAACCTGGATCTTATTTCCAGCTTTAATTATGATTTTTAACATACCCCAAAGTTTTTTCTTTTTTTTACTGGATCCATCCAGCACAACGTTATTATGCGCCGAGCAGCGGCCTGGAAACAAAGAATACGAGGCGGCATGTGTAATGCGTGTATTTACGTCCTGTAAATAGCTTATTTTCTGAACATGCAATGGCTCATTTAATGTAGAGTGCAAAGGACATGTAATTGGCTCGTTAACACGCATTCCGGGAATATCGTCATTTATTTACCTTGGCTCCTCGCAGCTTCAAGCCGGGCAGCCAGCTCTCTCGCTTGGGAAAAAGGAGGCTGTCCGGCCGGAGGGAGCCAACCGCCCGGTCCTCTGCTCTGGGGCTCGGCGCAGTGAATCAGCCAGCGAGTACGCATCAGTCCACAAGGCTGTATTTACATTATATATTGTGTTTGAGTGTTATTGAAATATGAGCGGTAGGTTTCAGATTTGTTGGGTATACATTATTTGGCGGATTGTGCCTCTGCTCAGAGGCGCGGGCAGGGCAGGGCAGGGCAGGGCAGGGCAGGGCAGGGCAGGGCAGGGCAGGGCAGGGCAGGGCAGGGCAGGAGTCTTCTCACATTCTGTCAGTCCAGTCCCCCACCCCAGACACGCCCACTTTCCAACAGTCAAATCAAACTCCTCCACACGCTATGTCCCGCCTCTCTAACCTGTTTCACTCGGAATACAGTGCGAAAGTCTGGCAAATGGATGGGTACGCACAGTACTAAGCCTGCTTAATGCACATTATGTTTACCCTTTCTTCCACTGATCTCCTTCTCCTCAGCATGGCCATTTCATGGCTATTTCAACAGATTGGATTCTTCGTTATGGAAAAGTTAGTTAATTGAATTAATTGAAGCTCAAACCGTGTCTAGAAAACTTGTATAACTTGTCTTGTTATTGATGGTTAGTTTTGGCGCATTGAACTAGATACCAGATAACAAGCAACATGATAGATTCAATACTGTTTTATTTTTCCACGATTTGTACAATATCCCTGTGTGTGCCGCTTGTAATGAATCAAAATTGTCACAGTTGAAACCGTGGAAGGAGGGCAAACAGTAGGCGATTAACTTCTGTAATCCAAAATTGAAATCCTGGTGCCGTGGCTGCATGGCAATGATGGTTTTCATTTCTATTCCCCCTACGGCCATGAAGGCCATGGAGACGTTGGAGACGGGACAAGTTGGGAAAACAAACGATAGGGATTCTGGGTGTTTGTTCGAAAGATCACGAAAGAGCGGCGCGAGGGAAACGCCGCCGTCCTCTTCACTGACACCTATTCCACCTCTCTCTTTGTCTTTGCTTACAATCTTTTTTTTCCCGTTGTCTGTGTCATCCCATCTTTCTTCAAAGACAGAAAGTAATGTTCTATTCATGTATTAATTTTTAATCTTCCAATCTCCCCCCCCCCGGCTGCTGTTGTGATAGGTTATGAGTCAGAGGGATAACCTTTTGTCGCTGAATTATACATCTATTAAAATGACAACACACATCGCATGCAGGCACACAGACACTTGCATGCAGATGCATGTGCAAATGCAAACACAGTGGAATGCTATTTCAGCACTTGCGGTAATAAAACAGATATCCAGGCGGTTCTTATGTACTTTATCTCTTTATTCTGGTTTTCTTTTCTTTACGTCTATCTGTGCAGCCTAGAATGAAATGTCAGCATTGGCTGTTTCCAGTGGCGAACCGTGCCTATCAGAACCGGGCCTTCTATGCCATAACCCCCCCCCCCCCCCCCCCCACACACACACACACAATATATGTATATAGCCTACTGTACGTGCAAGTCTGAGGTGTCTGTGCGCACTGCGTGCGTCTTTACGCATTGGTGAGGGCGGACTATTGTGAGTTGTCTTCCACAGCCAGCTTCTTTAGGTCGCTGTATCGTTACACACAATAATTACTCCACTACTCCTCTCAGCTATGAGAATGACATTGCATAAACAAATGGATGACAGTGACAGTGACATCCATGACAGTGACATACTGACAGACTGACAGACTGTCAGTAACACTGTTACTGTGTTACTGACAGTCTGTCAGTAACACAGTAACAGTGTTACTGTGTTACTGACAGTCACACAACCACAGTTTTAACAATTAGCTCAATACACAGAAAGACTCTAAGAAATTAAAAGCACAACGAACTCAACTCAAAAACCCGCGGGTGCCTCCCCCTGCCCTGCCCACGCACCGACAGCAATAACAAAAAAAGTTGAACTTACCAATGACGTTCACTTGATGACAAAAGGGGGTTCCTCCGTATATAACCCCCCCACTAAAAACATGCAGAAGATCAGATCGTCATCGTCATCCGACCAGTGACGACAACATCCGAAGTTGGTCCCCGGGCGCTGTACGAGAAAGCGACCACTGCTCCTGGCCTGCCCCTCGGAAGAAAGGACATGCCTGGATGGGTTAAATGCAGAGGACACTTTTCACCGGCCACCATCAGCATGAGTGTGTTGTGGAAGCATGCATGTGTTGTGGTGTTCGTGTGACAATAAAAGACGGTCCGTCCGTTACGAGAGAAAACCCATCCTCCTGAAAAGCAACAAGCAAGCCGTCGGAGCACACAGCAGTAATATAGTAGCCTAGGTAAACCCAGCCCCCACGTGACCTGCTCTGCTCTCTCAGTTCCCAGTCAGAGAACAGGTCTGAGAGCAGGTCACGTGGGGGATGGGTTTACCCAGGCTAGTAATATAGAGCATCTTGTGCCGAACTGCATGTAAACGAAGCGTAAAGTTCCCAGTTGCTAGCCTGGAAATGGCGAAAATATTGTATTTTTGCAGCTTGACAGCTCCAGAAATCCTTTGAAAACTGTGCGCGTCCATTCCCTAGTACTTCATCACAACCACATCATAAACTCCTCCTCCGTGTGCTTCGTCTCGTCTCCTGGTTGGTTTGTATTCGCGAATGCCTGATAAATATCGCACCCACAACTCAACTAATTGTAATTGGCTAACCCCACAACTCAATGGAATTGTGATTGGTTAAAACACCTGTCATCAAAATTGTCGTCCCCATGTCATGACTAGAGTCGGGTCTTCGCGAAGGGTTGCTGGCTTGCTGTCAATCAACTACCATTTGCTGGTGGAGGCTGGTCCTATTTTTAACCCCATATTTGCTGAAACAAAGTGAGTCCAAGATCATAACAATTTAGGGATATTATTATTGGTATTTCAGTGAGTAAAAACTAATAAATAACAACAAATAATTTATTAGGGGGAAAATTATTTTCTTTATTTTCATTTCTTCTTGGGCCTTCACTGAATACCTAGAAGGCCCTGACGGTTCCCCTCTGGCTGTTTCTGAAATCCCACCGATATGTAGAATATCTGAAGCAAATTATGTTGCATATCACGTTTCTAGATAATGTGAATATTAACGACTGTCTCATGCTGAAGTGCTGCCACCTAAGGGTGAGGGGGTGGGATTACAGACCTGTATTGTCCTGGTCTTACTAGCGAGAGAGAGAGTGTATGTTCGACTCCCGGGTGAGCAATGTTGGGCAAGTTACTCTGGAAAAGTAATTAGTTACTGATTACTGATTACTCCTTAAAAAGGTAATAAAAGTTACTTTACTGATTACTTTTTCAAAAAGTAACTAGGTACGTTAGGCCTACTACTTACGTTACTAGTTACTTTTTCTTTTCTTTTTTACCCCAAATACCTTACACTTAAGTTGTTACATGTCTGGCATGTCACTGTATTAATTATTTTCGCTTTGGTATTATATAGGCTATGTTAAAAGAAACGCCAAAGGCATTTTACTTTGAAATTCGGTTAGAAAGAACAGGAAGTGGTGTGTTAAGACTGGCTACCTTCACGCTGGAAAAGAGTTAAATGAGAGTCTGACAGTCAGAGAGATAACGTGAGTTTAAGAAAGATGCTGTTACTGTCGGAGGGGTAATAAAATAAAAAAGGTTAGGAAGTAACAAAGTGTAGGCTACAACACTTACCCAAAGTGTATCTGTTAATCCAGTGAACTGTTACAGCCAAATCTACCTCACCCAACGTCGCCTTCATCCCTATGCTCCATCCCCGCAGATTCTCTCTCGAGGTAAGCAAACGTCTTTCTCTGTGTGGCAGCTTGATAATGTTCTTCGTGGCTATTTTCTCTATGATGCTTCCAGCTTTTGAACGCATATTTATCTTGCTCGTCTCCTTCTTTTGACTCCATCATGCTTCGTTTGTTTTGAAAGCCAGCGTGCACGCTCTGACGCTGTCGCGCGCACATACACTATGACGTATATGTGTGCGCAACAGGTCTACCTGAGTCCGTGAGGATCAAATGTTTTCTTTTCTTCTTTTACATAGAAAACACTGCATTCTGGCAGGCAATGATGGAACGCAGTAACGCATGCGTTACTTGGATTAGTAACTGTAATCTAATTACTGTTTTGGAAATTGTAACGCCTTATATTACTTAGTTACTAAAAAAGTAACTAATTACAGTAACGCGTTAGTAACGCGTGCCCAACACTGCGGGTGAGGCACGGCATGTTTTTACTTTCGGTTTTAACCCCAACCCAAACCATAAGGCTAACCTTAACCAAGTCGTTTTCCTTGCTTAAACATAACCAAGTCGTGTTACTAAATATTTCCAACTTGTTTTACTTTTGTAAACATACAACACATTCATCCTAAACACAGTTGTTCTTCTCCTTCTCGCTCTGTAAATGTTGGCTCTGAGACTGAGACGTCGCTGTTTGTTGTTTGTGTGTGTGTGTGTGTGTCAGGGGCGTATCTACGGGTGGGCCTGGGTAGGCACACGCCCACCCACTTCTTGCCCTGGCCCACCCCAAAAAAAAAAAAAAAAAAAAAAAAAAAAAAAAAAAAAAAATTTTTTTAATTGGTTGTTTTCTAGAGGCAAACTTGCTGCTGCATTGCTAGCCAATGGGTTTGTTACTTTTGTAAAAACGCAGGGCACATCATCTCCAGAGTCTAATGCATGACAACTTCATGACATCTAGGAATTTTGTTCTCTCTGTGGATAAATAAACCAGAGGGCGTCTTGTTCAAACTTGAAGCAGCCTCAGTGTTGTTATTTTTTAAACTCACAGCAGTATATGGATCAGTGGTTCTAATTTCTGTATAAAGTAACAGTATACACACAAGTATAAGCATTCATGTATGCAACATTTGGCACCTATATGTAACCTTTTAAGGTTGAGATAATTGTATTATCATTATATGGTCCAAATATTTCAGTAAAGCACTTGAAACACTTGAAATATTCTTGCTTGGGTGGTATCATTCTACTTGAAATGATGGTCAAATGCATTATTTTTAGTAAAATAACACGTCAAATTTTTCGGGCGGCCGGCCTTCGGCCGGGCATCTGCACCCCTTCCTATCCAGGCCCACCCAATTTGATCCAGGCCCACCTATAATTCAATTTCTGCATACGCCCCTGGTGTGTGTGTGTGTGTGCGTGTGTGTGTGTGTGTGTGTGTGTGTGTGTGTGTGCGCGTGTGTGTGTGTGTGTGTGTGTGTGTGTGTGTGTATGTGTGTGTGCATGCATGCGCGCCTGTGTGCGTGTGTGTGTGTACAGTGTGTGTGCTCATGTCTCTGTGTGTGCATGTGTATGTTTGGGGTATCTTGCTGCTCTGCTCCTAGTGTGAACCTAGCAGCCCTCTGATTCATGATGTCATTATTTATTCATCGTCATGGCACCACACGGAGACAAGACACAGCAGGTGTTGATGCTTTTAAATGTGACACTGTGTATGTTTTATGAGTGAGGTGTTATTTATATATATTTTTTCAATCTGTTAAGCACTTTGGTACAACATTGTTGTTTTTAAATGTGCTATACAAATAAAGTTGGCATGGTATGGTATGGTAAGACACGATCTGTAATTCAAAGGATCAACAAAACCACATGGTCTATACCCAGAGGCTAACGTACAGTACATAGGGTCTTACCAGAGGCCAACACACAGTACATACAGGGTCTGTACCCAGAGGCTAACACACAGTACATACAGGGTCTATTCATAGCTTTCAAGGGGCGTTACGTGCTGCTGGGAACGCCCACCTGACGGTAAAAAAAAAAAACTTGTTCATTCCGCTGCCAGCCGAGTCGACTAGTTTCTCACGCTGTGTTTGTTCAGCCGTTTGTACACACGTCTTTGCGGCCAACATTTCATCAAAGGTAAGCTCAAGTAACGTTACAATAATGATTAAAATACCCCGTTCACGTTACTTGAGCTCACCTTTGATAAAATGTTGGCCGCAAAAACGTGTGTACTTTGATGGTAGAAAAAAAGCCATTTGCCCTCCCCAGCGACTGAACCACGTCTAATCGCACAAATCCACAACCTCCTCCTTTCTGAATTTTCTTTCTCCGACGGGATTCTGTAAAAGCACAAGCCAGGCGTGTCTCCTCGTCGGTTAGTGCAACCGATAGCACAACAGGTATCCGGCATTTTGGCTGAACAAACACAGCGTGAGAAACTAGTGCGGGCAGCGGAATGAACAAGTTTCTTTTTTGACCGCCAGGTGGGCGTTCCCGTCAGCACCTAACACCCCTTGAAAGCTATGAATACCCAGAGGCTAACACACAGTACATACAGGGTCTATACCCAGAGGCTAACACACAGTACATACAGGGTCTATACCCAGAGGCTAACACACAGTAGCCTACATACAGGGTCTATACCCAGAGGCCAACACACAGTACATACAGGGTCTATACCCAGAGGCTAACACACAGTACATACAGTGACATTTTCAGCCGCATGTCATCTCCATCGTATGTGTGTAATACCACTCCATACTCTTTGCTAAAGCTCCACGCACTGCAGCAGAGAGATTGATTTAAAATGAGATTAGGCCTACTTCTGACTTCTTCCTTCTTAAACTGCCAAGAGACGATCAAATCTGTACTGGAGAAGAAAAGCAGTATTGCATGTGCAATCCCACCACTAAGCCCTGGTTCACACCATAGACATCTCAGAAGCTTTGAGCAGGAGCCTTGTCATTCACACCAGAAACACTCTGCTGCTGCAATCATCATGCTGACATGATTGATTTTCCAAAATCAGACCAAGTCGCATGTGGCAGATGCAATGGACTGTCAACACAGATGATCTTGTGGTGTGTAAAGAGTTAAGGACTTTAATTTATTGCCTCAGAACAGTCAGTTGGGTATGTTTATGCTGTTTGTTTGTTTGTCTGTTTGTTAGCGGGATTACGGAAAAACTGCTGAGCAGACTTCCATGAAACTTTGTGTGTAGCATGGGCAGTGTTTCCCACAGGATTTTGAGTATTTGTGGTGGGGGACCGCAGACCCCCTAGGGGGGTGCGGTGGCATGCCCCCCCCGCGAGATTTTTTAAAAACATTTTAAAGTAAAATGCATGAATTTGGTGTACTTTGAGAAAGCTTAAGAGCAAAATTAAAAGGCTAGATCTATGAAGAACATGTCATCATTACTGTGCTGTGGGTTTACAATGACAAACTAAATTCCTCCCTATAGGTCAGGGATACTCAACTTGCTTTGCCACTTTCGTGAAATGATAGAAGGCGAGGGGCCAGTTAATAAACAAACAATATACATTTTTCTGTAGCGGATTGTAGGTTTTTGGGGTGTCAGCCGGAGTTTAGGCTGACAATGTTGTGCACACTGGATAGTTAGTTAGGTTAAGTTAGTTAGGTTAAGTACATACATAAGTGCCTGGGTAGCAAGCAGATGGCGGTATTTGACAATTTAGCAGCTAAATCATAGATTATTGAAAGATATTCCATATTCCAGACTGAAATGCTATAACAGAAGTATTGGCCAGAATGACATGAACATTTATTGGACACTTATTCAGCAGGTATCTTGCATGTTGCGTTCAGGTGCACTGTAACAATTTTTTTTTTTTTTTTTTTTTTTTTTGGTCAACATCTTTTTGTGGCGGTCAAAATCCTTTTGTGGCGGCCCGCCACAAATTCCTTTATCTATGGGAAACACTTACATTTTAGAGCCGTAGACTAGCATCACGCTTCCTCCGACACATGCGCAGTTGCCAGGTGCTTCTTTTCACCTGACAGCGAGCGGGGAGCTTCGCCGGCAGGACGTAACACGTGGGAGGATCACGCTATCCCCACCAGCTCCCTTCCGTCCCGAACAGGCGCCCCGACCGACCAGAGAGAGAGGAGAATGAACAGGAACAGAAGTTGATTTTCACAACTCCTACGTAGATTAGTGGGTCCATCCATCAGCTATTCCATGACGCAGTGCCACCTCCACAATCCCAACTCCACACCTTGTGGGTGCGTACAGCTCTGTGACGATGGCTCACAGCACGACCACATGTCTCTCGTTAGAATGGAAACTGTTCTATCTTGAGGGATTTGATCAAAGTCAAATTGGACAACATATCATTCATATTCATTCATAACATCATTCCTGCAAAAGTGTTGAAAAGCGTCTGAATAGGTTCTATTCATGCACACGTCTCTTAGTGATGAATGAAAGCCGCAGTGAACTCCTTTGATCTAGTCTGAGGAAGGCAGGTGATCCGTGACACGTCAATTACACTGCACTGCTTGATCTCCACTGAGAGACCCCCTGCTGTGCCTCTGTGAAGTTCACGCTGACTCACCCAAATATCAAGTGGATGCAGGTGAGAGAGAGAGAGAGAAACACGCATTAAAGCCACTTCGTCGGCACAAAGCGCTGTCACCAAAATAGAACTGTTGAACCCCCCAGTTCATCTTGTTTGTCGCATCTTGTCCTTTCTCTCCCTCCTATCTCTCTTCACGGTATACTGTACGTCCTTGATGATCGCCTACAAAGCAGCAACCAAAATTGCTCCGACCTATACCTGAACTCCCTCCTCTTCTATACCTGAACCCCCTCATCTTCAGCTCCACGCTCCTGGCTCTCTGCCAGGGAAGGGTGCCTGGTGCTGCCTCCACAACATTTAGCCAGACACTTCTCTTAATGTGCCTCCTCGGTGGTGGAACGAGTTACCAAACTCTTGTAAGAATGCAAAGTGTCTATTGATCAGAAGGAGCAGAAAAGCCTAAACCAGCTGGGTGATGTGCCATTGAGGTGCGGTGCCCCTGGGCAAGGCACCTAGCCATCTGCTTCAGTGGAGCGGCCAGCAGGAGGAAGATCTGGACCGCTCCCAGGAGGGAATGGGTGTCATGTAAAGCCTTTTTTCATATCCAGGACCGCTAATTTAGTCCATATCAGAGCCGGACTACCACCTGAAGAGATTTTGTCTCTCAGACCCAATTGCAAGATTTTTTTTTACAATGATTTTGTCACATAATTCCATGACTATTAGGTAAAGACAATAGTGTTGGGGATTGGGGACAGACAGACAGACAGACAGAGAGAGAGAGACATGCAGCGAGAGAGAGCGAGACAGAAAGACAGAGACAGACAGACATAGAGAGAGAGAGAGCGAGAGAGAGAGACATGCAGCAAGAGAGAGACAGAAAGACAGAGACAGACAGACAGACAGACAGACAGACAGACAGACAGACAGACAGACAGTCAGACAGACAGACAGACAGACAGAGGGGTGCAGCTCCAATGGGTATCAGTAAGGGGGTGAGATCGCAATGTGTCTGTGTTTACTCATTCGCTCACTTTATCACACACACACACACACACACACACACACACACACACACACACACACACACACACACACACACACACGCCACTCAGTCATCAGTGAGGGATAAGATAGCGGCAGGAGATGGACGAAGAGAGGACTCCTGCTGAGAGAGGTTATTATGCAGGAAAAACATTGCAGTGTGTGTGTGTGTGTGTGTGTGTGTGTGTGTGGGTGCGCGTGCGTGCATGTGTGTGTGTGTATCTTATTTGCCCTGTGC
Source organism: Poromitra crassiceps (assembly GCF_964638095.1). Classification (NCBI taxonomy): domain Eukaryota; kingdom Metazoa; phylum Chordata; class Actinopteri; order Beryciformes; family Melamphaidae; genus Poromitra; species Poromitra crassiceps. The sequence continues at coordinate 2,389,540 of NC_139633.1, read as the reverse complement.
CCTGCAGGGGGTCACGGCTAAAGAAAACACGTGGTTTTCACACATTGGCTGGCAACATACCACACACACACACACACACGCACGCACGCACGCACGCACGCACGCACGCACACACACACGCACACACACACACTAGGGCTGCACGATATATCGTTTACACATCGACATTGCGATGTGCGCATGCGCGATAGTCACATCGCAGGACGTGCGATGTCAAAAGCAAATTAACTCGTCATGTTGCTTGATAAACTCTCACTTTAGGGGTAGCCTACTGAGTGAAATGCAGGCTCTCTCAAAGGAGAGAGACGCCCCGCTACTGTACTCACTCATTTAGTGCTTAGCTTCAACACAACAAACATGCACAGAGACCTAAATTGAATTATCTTTTGCTTATGTTGCGTTGCTGACAGACAGTAGCCCGTCTGTAAACGATGTGGTTGCGGAGGCGGACTTGTCCACAGTTTGCAGCGCACTCGCATACAGCAGGCTGGCTGCTGTAACTCAACATGTCCGTGGAGTGGAGATATTTACTCTTGAAACACCAAAAAGCAAGACCGCAACTTATGACACGAAGGCTGATTACTGAGAAGTTGTCCGTGTTATCACTGTGGCTGTCTCTCCCCTTCAAGTCTCTGATGTTGCATCACATGATAGCAGTAACGTTACGGTAGAGTTAATCATACATAGCGACTTATTTACACAAAACATGTCAGTGAAAATAAAAAGAGAAGAGACATATCTGGGCAATTAAATGTATATTTATTACTTTTCACGAATGAATTGTTTGTCACCGGTCGGCTGCATGTGAATCCTCGTCTCTCTGTACTGCCAGCCTTGCGCTCAAAAACCGGAACTCCGCAGATGCGGAGTGTACCACTTGGTCGTTTCTGGAGGGGGTTTCCGGGGGGTCAGACCAAGTGTGTAAAGTGGCAGGGGTGTTTCATTGTTGATTTATTGAAACGTTAGAAGAACGAAAGAAGTTGAAAGCAGTGATTATAATCAATGAAATCTAATGTTTTTCTGCAAATAGCATCATTGGGAGGTAGATTCTGGCACTCAATATTAGGGGTGGGCAATATATCAATTGTATATCAATATTGTGACATGAGACTATATGGTCTTAGATGTTGGATATGGTAATATGGTGATACAGCATACATGTTGTCTTTCCCTGGTTTTAAAGGCTGCATTACACTAAGTGAAGTGTAGGCTAGTGACATTTTAAAGTAGAATGTCATAACTTACTCACTTTTTCATGTATGTAGCCTAAGTCATGGAAATCCATTGGTCAAAATGTGTATGCACCCTGATAGATGACGCTCTGAGGCCTACAGTATAGGCGACAGCCCAGTGGTTGAGAAACATTAAAATACCTAATTTCCCCTCCAAAATCAGATGGACTCCTCTACAAAATCATCCCAATCATTCTAGAAGTATTCTTTTCTTTAAAATAGAGCTATTCTGGTAATCTGGTGAAAATCTGTATTTTTTCATATCGCAATATATATCGCAGGGGCAGGGAATATCGCAATGTCAGTTTTTTCCAATATCGTGCAGCCCTAACACACACACACACACACACACACACACACACACACACACACACACACACACACAGATATGATAGAGAGAGAGAGAGAGGACATAGGGGCGTTTCACACGCTAACCAGCCTAGCGGAAAACCTCAAGCCTCAATTAAAGGGATGTTCTGCCAGAACAGAAAAATGTGACATGAGATGTAATATGTAATTGCAAATGTAATATCTATGTTGTAGGACACGTTAGAGGTTGTTGTTTTCTTTTCATCTTTGTACAAGTAATCAAGAGTGTAACGCAAACCATTAAATCTTTAATTGGGTGTGTGTGTGTGTGTGTGTGTGTGTGTGTGTGTGTGTGTGTGTGTGTGCGCTCGCAAGTGTGTGTGTGTGTGTGTGTTTACCTAAAGAAAATGGATGAAGCCTTTAATTACCTCCGTTGTTTTCAAAAGGCGGATCTGAGATCCCAACATAAACAGACCCCCCCCCCCCGTGCCCCCCCCCCCCCCCCCCCCCCCCCCCCGCCCTGAAACCTAACACACACCTTTCACTCTCACACTGATTGACTTGATTGATAGCTTGTGACGGCTAAAAGTGAGTTTTACTGGATCTCAAGGCTGTAATTATCTTGGCAATAGTTACGTTTGAACTGAGTTGTGTGTAGTTTATTACTTAGTGAAGGATTGTCTTCTTCTTCCATACACCTCGTACGTTGTCTCAATGTTCTGATTGACAGTGTCAGCTAAATGCCTGCTTATCAGCAGCAGAGCATTCTTAGTGAGCATCTAACGGCTGCTGTGTTGGTTTAGCTTGGACACTGCAAAAGTGTTGTAAAAGCTATTTCAACACTATAGTCAAATGTAAAATAACAGATAATCATGAAATACCCCTTTGACAATGTCAGTGGGCAGAGCGAGTAAAGGTCATGTCTTGGTAAATAGAATACCTCATGAAGACCTGGATGTTAGCACATCCGTTCCCTCGTCTAAAAGGCAATGGGATTTATACATGGGGATTTGGGTTAAATGCCTGAGATAAGGTCTGTGGGTACCAAACGTTTATGAGACTGCTAACTTCGTCTTCAGCAAGATAATATTCATAAATGAGGACCACTTTTATGACTTTTGTTTTCTGACATGATTTAAAAAAAATCTAATTTACGCTTCAAAAGTCATAAAAGTGGTCCTCATTTATGAAGATTATCTTGCCGAACACGAAGTCCACCGTCTCATAAACTTCTGTTAACCACATATCTTATTTCAGGCGTACACCAAAATTCCCATGGAAAATCCCAAGGACTTTTAGACGAGGGAACCAAGGTGAATAAGGCCATCGGCAAATAAGAGTTTGAGGCGGTGGAGATGAGATGGGATTGGGGCTTGGCAACTGTGACCAAATCAAATCTGGTTTGGTGAAATATTTCTAAATCCCCGTGGCTTCCACTAGAGCTGCAACTATCGATTCTTTTAGTAATCGAGTATTCTACCGAATAATCCATCGATTAATCGAGTAATCGGATAAGAACCCTTTTTTGTGTTTTCAAAGGCTTATCGTAAATATACACCAAAAAATAAGATAAATCTCTTCAAATAAACAACTACATTAGTTTCTTTCTTAGAAAAAACAACATTTTTATTTTTAAATTGCATAGAACTGGCAGTGGCACCATTCATCTTTTCAACCTGACGTTTGAGTTCTTCCAGTGTACAGCAACCGTTAAATAATATGAATGAATGGCTTACTAGCTAGTTTACATCCTTCATTTACCTTACAGCTGCATGACACACACACTCTTTCTCTCTCACACACACTCACTCTCTCTTTCTCTCTCACACACCAACAGGCTAGTGTGATCACACACACACACACACACACACACACACACACAAAACGCTGTTAAATTAGCCGCTAACGTTAATAGGTTGAGCTTTGTATTTCTCACAGAAAACGGTCCAAACTTCTCAGAGAGAGCGGTCGGTATTCACTAAAGCCTTCATATCTCAGGCTCTGTAGTACAT
>NC_139633.1:2376769-2380787 GCF_964638095.1 Poromitra crassiceps | reverse complement strand
GCCAAATGTTCTTGTTAACGAGCCAGCTAGAGCAATTAACATTCATTCTCCATAGAAATATGCATGCTAGCTGTTTTCATAGAAATATACTGTTTTCACTGCTATTTGGCACTGTGTGAAATATGAACGCTAGCATTCACTGAAGAGATGAGAGGACCTGCTCACTCAGGTGTACACAGGTGACCTCACACCTGCTGTGAATAACACCGAGAATGGAGAGAAAGTTTGAGAGAAAGACAGAACACAAAGAGGTTAGCTGATCAGAAGCCAGGCAGGGTGCATGACAGAATAAGAACTAGCACTAATTCACAATAGCTGTGAGCACATGTGAATTTCAAAAATGCAGGGATGGCAGGTGCAGCCCATGCTACTCAGCCTCTGCCACTCTGACACACCCCTTCTTAGCCAATAGCCAATATACAGCCATGACGTATTTGGTGGGCGGAGCCAAACTCGTTGCAGAAAGTGACAACCAGCGGTTCAGCTGTGATATATGGGAGATCCTGACCCTCCTCCACGTATTCTAAAGCTTTGCCAGCAACAGACAGGTTACCTTACACTTAATAAGCTAACTCTTTCAATGGAGTGAGGTGTCTTGAGCCGTACTCACTGTCAGGATGGGTCTAGGATCCAAACATCACCAAAGTTGCAGTGCCGGACATCATCATATTCCTAGTGGGAATGTCCAGCGTTTATACACAATACGGCACAATATGTCTTTTTCCTGTATTCCGGGGATCTCTCTTGTTTTGGCTTGAGTTCCCACGGAGGTTTTGCATACCATGATGCGTGCGCAACTAACCCTGTGACATCCGCTGTAAAAGGGTCTATTGGCGTGAACACACACACACACACATTTGAATTCTTTATTTGCTTCCACAAATTATATTAAAATGACAGGGAATCAAATATAACGGGTTAGACATTTCATGGGCACCTAAGGGTGCACATAGCACCTTCTCCTCCACACAGCAAGGCTGCCTATGACAGCTGAAACAGAGCAGTATTTAGCAAAGCTGTTTGGCCTTTGCTCTTAGACATGCCAGCAATGTTCAGACCACTAATGGTAAATGTATGCACATGGCCCAGGCTTCCGAATATGAGCACACAGAATCTACATCTGTACCCAAAGTTGGTTATCATTTCAAGTAGTGGTTGATACTTGGGATATTGATCTTGGAAAGCCTGGTCCATGTACAGATCAAAAACACAGCCTACCTCTAGAATCAGGACCTCCTTGTGACTGGTGTCAACATAGACAACATCGGGTGTATTGGGGATGCAGGTAAAGACATCACAAGTATGGTTGCCATACCATACTTGCCTTACCATACCATACCATGTTACCATTCAGGTAACACTCTTGAATGTGAGATGCATTGCCGCACTAGATGGTCGGGTTACGCATACGGCACAAGACCTCTTTTTCCTGTATTCCGGGGATCTCTCTCGTTTCGGGCTTGAGTTCCCGCGGAGGTTTGCATACATATCTATTGGCGTGAACACACACACACACACACACACGCACACACACACACACACACACACACACACACACACACACACACACACACACTTGACCCCCATGCCACATTTCACCCTCCTAGGGCGAAAACTGTGCCCAGTAAGGGGGGTGAACTTTTTATGAACCACTGAGCGACAGACCAACAGAGTGACTTTTATAGAGCGACTGGTCACAGCTAACAAGTGGTGACGGGGTTGAGAAAGATAGTTCCTCTGTGTGTGTGTGTGTGTGTGTGTGTGTGTGTGTCTGTCTGTCTGTCGCTCTCTCTCTCTCTCTCTCTCTCTCTCTCTCTCTCTCAGCAGTTAAGTCCCTAATTGATTGCGGTGACCTCTATCTTCTCAGTCCAGTCTCTTCATTGATCCAGTTAGTGTGCCCGCTGCTCTGCTCTGCTCTCTCCAGTTATTACTGGCTTTACCACTTTCCCTGACCTCCAAAACAACAACACCTCTGGCAACCCGCTCGGCAATTTAAAAACAGCCTCGCCTTCTAGAATTGTGAAATTTGAGATTGCGGAAGGTTATTAAATGCAAATTGGACGCCTAAAATGAAACCTGCATTGAAGGCATGACTTGGTTTGCCCCTCATCATCCTATAATGGAATCATTTTTGTTTTCTAATCCACTATTGGGATGGGTCATTGAGAGTTAAAGTTGATGCAAGTGATGCCAGGCAAAGGGCAAATGAATTGCCCCTAAGGCTGATTGAGGCTATAGTTCAGTGATGATGACATCATCAGTGATGTCAGTGATGATGTCATCAGTGATGATGTCATCATTTTCCCTTTATGAGAGCTTGTTATTTTGTAACTTTTATTTTAATAATCGTTTTATGTTTGAGTTTGAGTTGATTGATTGTCGCTCACAGTATTCACTGAATAAAAAGCAGAATTTACACACATAAGTGTTTTATACCACCCAACCCTATTCAGGGTCACGGAGTGCTGAAGCCTATCCCAGCATGCATTGGGGCCGACAGGGAAACACCCTGGACAGTCTTGTTACTTCACAATCAGATTCACGCCACTTAATATGATCAACTGGACTGTGTGTGTGTGTGTGTGTGTGTGTGTGTGTGTGTGTGTCCTCTAGCAGAGGTTGTAACCTTTACCTGATGACTGTGTCTCCTTTCCTAAATTAAGTGACTGCATCATATTACACACACACACACACACACACACACACACACACACACACACCTGCACACCCGCACACACACACACACCATGTACGGTATATAGGTGCATGTACGCGCGCACACACACACACACACACACACACACACACACACACACACACACCCCACATCGTATTACCAATATAAGGACAAAGCTAATGCAGCTAGTGCAGAGAAACCCAATAGGCTTTTAACATTCATTTAGCCTGGACAGCAAGGCTGACTATAGCTATACCAACTAGATCTGATAACACATGAGAGAGAGAGGACAGACAGAGACAGAGAGAGAGAGACAGAGAGAGACAGAGAGAGAGAGAGAGACAGAGAGAGAGAGAGAGAGAGAGAGAGAGAGAGAGAGAGAGAGAGAGACAGAGAGAGACAGAGAGAGAGAGAGAGAGAGAGAGAGAGTGAGATAATACTATTATGTACTGTATGTATTGGTAATAATATTATTCTCATTTATAGTAGTACGATTGTGTAATTGTAAGTTATTACCTTCTTGCTCTATCAGTATCACCACCTGATGAACTGATTCTGTCCTATTTAATAATGTATCCACTGTTTACTTTGTTGTTTAGATCAGTTATATCTTTTGTTGATTTCCCTGAAACGCTTTGGCAATTTTGTTATTATTACATACTGTACATGCCAATACAGCAAATTAAATTGAATTGAAATTGAATTGAGAGAGAGAGAGAGAGAGAGTGAGTAGAGATGGATCAAGGCTGACTATAGCTTATACCAACTAGATCTGATATGAGAGAGAGACAGAGAGAGAGGAGAGAGAGAGAGACAGAGAGAGAGAGAGAGAGACAGAGAGAGAGAGAGAGAGAGAGAGAGAGAGAGAGACAGAGAGAGAGAGAGACAGAGAGAGAGAGAGAGAGAGAGAGACAGAGAGAGAGAGAGAGAGAGAGAGAGAGAGAGACAGAGAGAGAGAGAGGAGAGAGAGAGAGAGAGAGAGAGAGAGATGAGATGAGAGAGAGAGAGAGAGAGAGAGTAGAGATGGATCAAGGCTGACTATAGACCAAATCACCGTGACGTCACCATGTAAACAAATTTACTTCCGGGTACCACTTGGGAAAGGCGGCAGGTTTAAATGTCAAACCCTCTCGTTGTTTTCGGCCGACTACTTTCAATTTAAATGGTTAAACGGTTGGTAAAACATGCTTGTCCGACGTATCTAGCCTTTCTTCTGTGTTTGTTTTATGTAGTGTTAGCTAGCTAATAAAGTTTGTTTGTCTGTCAAACTCGCTGTTTTTTTACGTTACAGACAGAGTAACCTCGCGTCACCAGGCTCTTCTCGGCGAGAAAGAGCCTGGT
>NC_139633.1:2364269-2369269 GCF_964638095.1 Poromitra crassiceps | reverse complement strand
ACACAGACACAGTGATAAACACAGACACAGTGATAGACACAGACACAGTGATAAACACAGACACAGTGATAAACACAGACACAGTGATAAACACAGACACAGACACAGTGATAAACACAGACACAGTGATAAACACAGACACAGTGATAAACACAGACACAGTGATAAACACAGACACAGACACAGTGATAAACACAGACACAGTGATAAACACAGACACAGACACAGTGATAAACACAGACACAGTGATAAACACAGACACAGACACAGTGATAAACACAGACACAGTGATAAACACAGACACAGTGATAAACACAGACACAGACACAGTGATAAACACAGACACAGTGATAAACACAGACACAGACACAGTGATAAACACAGACACAGACACAGTGATAAACACAGACACAGTGATAAACACAGACACAGACACAGTGATAAACACAGACACAGTGATAAACACAGACACAGACACAGTGATAAACACAGACACAGACACAGTGATAAACACAGACACAGACACAGTGATAAACACAGACACAGTGATAAACACAGACACAGTGATGAAATAGGATGTGAGGAAACACACAAAGGAAAGATGCAAATGAATATTTTGTGCAGAGGAGACGAGCACCCAGAGGGGCTCATATATAAAAGTGTCTCACCTCAAAGCAATAAAGAAGCCGGCGGCCTTGGCAAGCGTCAAGCGTGAGGTCTCCCCCTTCTAAAAGCTCTGGCTGATTTCAAAACGCGGGCAGCTTCAGCGGGGACAGACAGCTTCAGCGGGGACAGGTTCAGAGGGGACAGGACAGCTTCAGCGGGGACAGGCAGCTTCAGCGGGGACAGGACAGCTTCAGCGGGGACAGGCAGCTTCAGCGGGGACAGCTTCAGCGGGGACAGCTTCAGCGGGGACAGGACAGCTTCAGCGGGGACAGCTTCAGCGGAGACAGCTTCAGCGGGGACAGGACAGCTTCAGCGGGGACAGCTTCAGCGGGGACAGGTTCAGCGGGGACAGGTTCAGCGGGGACAGCTTCAGCGGGGACAGCTTCAGCGGGGACAGGACAGCTTCAGCGGGGACAGGAGGACAGAGGGGACAGGAGGAATTAGGACAAAATCGATGTGGAGACGCATAACGAGCTGCGAGGAGCAAAACGTATTTAGAGAGAAAGCAGACTTGTGGTCACAGTTGCTGGACAAACTGCCCGTCGACATGTTGCCTTGGAAGTATTTCCCCATGCAGGTCCCATGCTCCCCAGATGTAATTAAAAAAAGTCTAGACAGTCAAATCAGATCAGCCGCAGCATCCTGCTAACTGTCTATGTTCCATCAAGCCACAAACTCCACTTTCCACTTGCAAAGTCGCTCCATTGCAATGTTGTAATCCTCATAGACAAATGATGAAGGTTGAACATGAGACCAAACGACTTGTCGAGATGGACGCTTTTTTGTTTTTTGATTCTTCGTTCTTTTTTGTAGTGCATTATTTCATCGGATGTGTCGGAAGAGCGGAATCGATTCATGCCATCGCTGTGTGAAGGGAGGGGAAGTGGTTTAAAAAAGATAAAAGTTCTGCCCGCGGGCGCTTCTCCATCTTGCTCAGATTGTTCAGATCAAACCCTGGATTAAAAAGGCATACGCGATCATCATGTCTGCCTGTGACCTTCCACCCACACCTGCTGTTCACACATTCCAGCAGATTGACTCATCTATTGAGTTGTGCTTTCCTCCTGTGGCTCTGCGTGAGTGGACTTCAATACGGTTTCCAAGTGCTTCTAAAAAAAATCCATCCAACTTGTCCATGTGTGCGTTGGACTTCCAAAGCATCCAAACGTGAGCTGCATAATATTTTTGCATCATGGTTTATTGACGCAAAGTACGGAGTCACCAGGGATCTAGGCTTGGCTTTGATTTTTCATTTTTCATTGGGGAGAAAATGGGAAAATTAGGTGAAAATCCATTGAGTGGAAACAGAAAAATAGAAAATGTTCCGGTGTGTGTGTGTGTTCTACTCCTTAAGACAAACTGGAAACCTGTGTGCACCGTTGAAGACCAGACGGCGTGGTTGTCACATTGAAAACAACGTCTTTGAGGCATATTGGAGGCGCTATGAGGTTTTGGCAATTCAAACACACACTATTTCAAAGGAGGCCCGTGATAGAGCTGACGTTGTGTCGAGGGTAGACAGAAAGTCATCGCTAGCAGCGGGAGATGGAAGAACCCCCCCCCGCTTTCTGACTGCATCTCTCCAGGCAGATCTAAACTGCACGCTGCTATTTCAGAACGTCTGATTCAGGCGTATTTTCAGATGGGGAAGTGGAACATCGCGGCTGTCTCCAGCGGACCGTTGTAGGTGTTAGCGCTATTGTGGGAGCTATAGCGCCGGACGTCTCAGCTCTCGGGCAGAAAATAGTCACGCTAGCGGCCAATCCGCTGCGAAGGAACTGCCCGCCACTTGCACCTGTATCTCTCTGCTAGGTAGCATTTTATTTTAGACTCAGCAGTGAGTCAGAAAGGAGGTGAGAGGAGGAAGAGGAGGAGGAGGGGGGGCGAGGAGAGCTGGAGGAAAGGATGTCTCAGCTCAAGGGGGAATACGGCATATAAAGGAAACGTAGGCTAACGCCCAAAATAAGTTTTGAGAGCGGGTGTTGATTAACTGTCAGAGTGTGCACTTCAAGATAAGGACCAGTCCACACAGGCTGGATTTGCTGTTTATTTTCACAGATTGGGAGCAAATTGAATTCCTGACATATTGTCACTTTTTCTCTGAGATGCGTGCCTGTGTGTGTGTGTGTGTGTGTGTGTGTGTGTGTGTGTGTGTGTGTGTGTGTGTGTGTGTGCGCGTGTGTGTGTGCGCGTGTGTGTGTGTGTGTGTGTGTGTGTGTGTGTGTGTGTGTGCGCGTGTGTGCGCGTGTGCGCGTGTGTGTGTGTGTGTGTGTGTGTGTGCGTGTGTGTGTGTGTGTGTGTGTGTGTGTGTGTGTGTGTGTGTTTATGGAGCAGGACATGACAATGCATCAGCAGCTTGTGTGTATTCATCATAGACTGTATATAAATATGGCCACCGTGATGTCACCCGTCGGTGTGTGGCCTCCCGTTTTGAAGCCTGGTGTTTGCCATTTTGGCCGTTGCTATCTTGATCCTCGCCCAGCTACTACGCCAGACCAGGGCTTTCCCACTGAGCCACATGCAGCGCCACCTGCTGTTGGTCTGTGATTTGGCGAGCTGCCCGATCACTGGAACTCAAGTGAGCAGTCGGGTCATTTTCCGCATTGACTTCCATGTAATCGGACCTCTGTTTGCAGCTGTAGACTCTAAGAATGGGTGAGTTATATCAAAATGCACCATACTGTGCGTACTGTTGTCATAAACGGTGAAATTAGCTCAAGTTGGGCATTATAACATGGGGGTGAATGGAATAACTCCCTTTTGGAGCCAGCCTTAGGTGGCCATTTGAGGAACTACAGTTTTTCTTTTCTTCAGGCCCAAAGGTTGCCGCTTGGTTACAAGCACAGGTGTGTGTGTGTGTGTGTGTGTGTGTGTGTGTGTGTGTGTGTGTGTGTGTGTGCCCATTATGTACTACCCATAGTGTAACTATCGCTGGATAACACGGACGCAGCTGGCATCCACCAGTCCCTATACCAGTCTGTATGTGTGTGTGTGTGTGTGTGTGTGTGTGTGTGTGTGTTATGATGAATACGTATTTTGGTGTTGTTAAGCTACTTTCTATCAAACATAGGATTCATAAACGTCATGTGTTTTTTTTAACAGATGCTGATGCAGAAAGCTGCGTTCAAACTGCATTAGTTCTCAAAGGTTTCTCAAAGCCTGACAAACACAAGATTGCAGGGTCTTTCCTGGCTCAAAATGGCTTGGGGCGGGGGGGGGGGTGACTATACACGCATGACAATATGCATGATCGCTCCGTGTAAAGACTGGAGAAATGTGTTTTTAAAGCACAGTTTAATTTCAATGTATTAAAAAAAGTACGACTTCTTTTGAAATTCGCTAAAATGATCCAGTAAAAATGCTTGATTTGGGGTTAGCGTGTAGTCAGGGTTATCCTGAATACAACTGTATCAGTCATTGCCAGAACTTATGGAGCAATGTGTTTTTACAGCACCACCAGTTTGGGGAAGGAAGCCATTTCAAGGTGTAAATGTGGGACTTTAACTTTGAATTTCTCCCAAATGGTCGAGTAGAAATGCTTGATTCTGAGTTAATATGCAGTCTGGGTTGGGGTGGGAAGCTAAGGCGCCAAAAAAATCCTCCTGTGCAGGAAAAAAGCCTGGATTGTCATGAAATCGATCCTTTTCAAGTGTCAGATTGGATCAGGTTTTGCGTATTCAACTTTTTCGGGAGGTTCATGGTCGGCGGTGGTCCGAGAGACAGTGCTGAATACATCCCAGCCAGCATTTGTTATTGTCCAGGAAGATTTGCTGCGGCTACAGCGGTTCTTAAACTGCGGGTCACGGACCGGTTCAGGACCGGTTCAGGGCCCTCTGGCTGTTGCCAAGTTTTCCCTTGCAGAGGTTATCTCTAACGCTGCCACATGAAGGCAAAAGGCAGGAACTGCGCGAGCAGTCACACTGAGAAAAATGACTTCAGAGTTCATCTCCGGCCCGGCAAAATATTGCTGGCATAGTGGAGAGGACGAAGAGGATATATCAATTTTATTCATATTTAATCGAAACCCATATGTCCCTTTAAACTGCAATTTGCCTTTGTGGAATGGTATACAATTAGGCTATTCTTTGACATTATTTTTCCTAAAGTGCTACTCTATCTAATCTACTTCAGGCCATGTCGAGGTCCTGCAAGTGCCGACCTTGAATCAATCTTAGAGACTAGATTTAGAAAGTAGATGAACGGCCAGATGGTAATCCCACAGAGTAACGTGTCTGGATAGAGTTGAGCTGGAGGACTTTAATCAGAATAATTATCCTGGTCTCACTCCAACTTCACAGCTTTTTAGCTAATGACAGACTCCTCGCTCATGGCTA
>NC_139633.1:2349269-2361769 GCF_964638095.1 Poromitra crassiceps | reverse complement strand
CAGACGTTTAAAGAATCAAATTGTATAATTATCAGCTTTATTTTAGCATTGGAAACGTAGCGCGAGCCTCCTTCCTGGCTACCGAGTCACACATTTTGGACCTCCGCTGACGCCACTCTCTTACTAGATTGCTCTGGACAGTATCAATGGAAAGTTTGGACACCTGATTGAGATGTTTTTCTTCTCATTATCTTAAAGCGATTTTAAACGTTTGAAATTAGCATTTTTAGACAAATATAAATAGTGTGTAAGTTGATGCCTGTGTACGGATTTCTTTCCGAAGCCTTACCATGAAGGCACGAGGCGGCTAATTTAAAGAATGTATGTTTTGATGATGTACGTTTGTCGCTGCATAACTCTAAAGTCTTCACTATCACTCTAAAATATAAAAAACAGTAAAAAGGGGGGGGGGGGGGGGCATCCAAATGTAATTTATATTTGAGACGGGCAATAAATGAGGTGTGAACATTGGTCCTTTTTCCTTTAGCAATGGAGCAACAAATTTGCTTCTTATAGGCCCTCGACCCGCTTGATGAAAAGCCCTCTTGAAATCTGAATACAATTAGATCAATAGCAAAATATGATCAGTCTCTGAAGTCTGTTGTGTGCCTGCTGTGAGACCAACAGAGCAGCTGGCAGCAGCCTGGCCAATCAATAGGCCTTTTATTCATGCCGTTCACACAAGAACCAATTCAGACAGTGCTTTATAGTATTGACAATATTGTCTCTGCTCTGGTCCTGGAGCAAAATACCGCAACACAGTGAAATCCATTCTTCCCCCCTCACATAACGAGCTGTCATTTTCTGGTTGGAACGAGCTCAATCCGCTCCGCATACAAAGCAGGCAGATTGAAGCCGCGGCGCGCGATAATAACGATAGCGCCGTTAGTGATTGGTGTTAATTCCACAGTCATATTATTACTCATATCACACCATCATGATTAGCGCGCTCGCTCTCATTTTCAAAGCATCTGCGCGGGTGCCGTTTGGGGGCCTCTTACACACGTCTTTTGTCTGCGTCAGCACGTGGTGCAACAGATACTGTGCTCTTTTTCTTTGACAAGTTGAAAGGAATATCTGCACACAAAGCAGGCAGACTTAGCTGCAACATGATACTACAGTAGAGGGGGGGGGGGGCACGGAGGCGCAGTGGCAAGCGCCGTCGCCTCACAGCTAGAAGGTCCTGGGTTCGATTTCCACCTGGGAGGCTGAAGGAGTGCGTGCCCGTCCGCATGTCCTCGAGTGCCCGTCGCCCGGGTGGGGTCGTCAATAAAGGGCCTTTCTGTGTGGAGTTTGCATGTTCTCCCCGTGCCCCCTGGGGGTTTCCTTCATATAGGAACCCCTCACCAAAACATGCAATATCCTGGTCACTGATGTGGCGCCTCCTCTGGTCGTTAAGGGTGCCTGTTCGGAGGGAGGGGAACTTGTTGGAATAGCGTGATCCTCCCACGTGCTATGTCCTACCGGTGAAGCTTCCCCTGTCAGGTGAAAAGAAGCAGCTGGCTACTGCCCATGTCTCGGAGGAAGCATGGAGCCAGTCTCGGCTCTCCCCAGATCGGCAGAGGGTGGAGCAGCAACCAGGATAAATAAATTAAAATTAGCACTAACGGGGGATAAAAATGGGATAAAAAAAAGAAAGAAAAAAGATCGCTATTATACTCGGGGATGTCGCCATTGTGGCATTTGTGAGAAGCCATGCTTAACTAGACCATGGGTTGTTGTTTTTTAAGTCTGAGAAGGTTGACCTCCCCTCAAACAAAGCGTGCACAGCTTGGATTCATCATACAGATTTGACTGTGTGAATATGATACTGTATCTATTTCTGTCATTCAATCGAATGTCTCCCGGTACTTTCACTATAGAAACATGTGGTATTTCTGATCGTAAATCTGGTTTTGCAGAGAGCAAATAAGCACATTTTGTACGATGCAAATATCACTTGTTGAGAGCAGACGTGGAGTCGCCACATTGTGTCAATGCCAAGCAGCTGCTCAAACTGTGAAGTATTGTTTCTAACAGCGTGATCACTTCTGATAGTGAATTGAATTCATGACTTTGTATTACGAGAGACATGGGGTGGCTCAGTGGTTAGCACTGTCGCCTCGCAGCAAGAAGGTCGTGGGTTCGAACCCCTCCCAGGTCCTTTCTGTGTGGAGTTTGCACGTTCTCCCCGCGTTTGTGTAGGTTTCCTCCAGTTTCCTCCCACCATCAAAGACATGTATGATAGGGGTAATAATGGGGGTGGGGGCTCGCAAGCCCACCCCATAAAAACCCACTTGCTATGCTACAGAAACCACTTTTGCAAGTCCCACTCATTTTCCCATAGACATTTCGTAAAATCCTTATAAAATAGTTGTACTTCGTCGAACCAAACAGTTCAGCTAACGCTATAATCGGGAGACCCCATAGAACATTTCATTCAGACCAAAAAAAAACACAACATCGAAAAAATATTTTCTTTAAACCCGCATTTTTTTAATGTTTTGGTCCCAGTTATGTTATGCGATCTCTCCTGTTTCTAAATATATCTGTACCGTTTGGTTTGAACCAGTAAAACTATTTTTATACGCATTTTACGGAATGTGTATGGGAAAATAAATGGCGGATGAAAATCTCTGGTACAGTGCTGAAGCAGGAAGTAGGCGGTCACTTTGCCTCTCTATGAGCAAGACTGCCTGGAGCCTGTTGGCCTTGTGTGTGGTGGCGGCCCTGCGCTCCACTTAGGAGCCTACTGCACAGGGAATAAGAAGAATACAAGAGAATCATACATTTTACACTGATAGACACATTTTGATACAGACACATTTTCAATTTTCAACATCGCCCTGCTTCACAGACACACACACACACACACACACACACACACACACACACACACACACACACACACACACACACACACAGTCACACACACACACACACACACACACACAGTCACACACACACACACACACACACACACACACACACACACACACACACACACACACACACACACACACACACACACACACACAGGGGAGCTGCCCGGGACAGCACACTCCACTGCCCCTGGCCCTGAGCCTCTCCACTGGGGCAGTCTGAGGTTAAGTGTCCTGCTCAGGGGGGCTTCTGAGCGCTGCTTACTGATGGAGCAGATAGCACTTCAGGTGATGGGGGAATGCATTGGCAACATAACACAGCAGGTAGCTCCAGTTACACATTCCTCCACGGTCATTTGGGGACCCGTTTTAAGCCTCCATCGACCTACCTTTGGGTCCTGCACTGCAAAAAATGTCCATCTTAGCAAGTCGTTTTTTTTTTGTTTTTTTGTTTTTTCTCATATTCAGCCTTCACATTTGACTGAAAGCAAAAGGGAAAGCGCTGCCAGTGAGGAGAGATGACTCCACTTCGTTCCAACGTTTCCGGAACGGTCTAATGAACGTCAGTAGATTCCTATTTTAGGAGTCAGTAGAGTGGAAAAGTCTCGCCATCACAAGATTTCCCATGGGGCCTAAAGCCAAATGTATGGCTGGGCATCAACGGCGTGAGGTGACGACGTGCATGTGACTTGACGCAGCTGATGTGAAGCGCGCAACTATACTATAATGTAGATGGGGAGGTAACAGGAGAGAGTGAAACCGATGAAAATATATCCAATACATTCTCTCCTTGGACTAACTTCTAGTCATTGAAACCATATAGTGAACTGAAATGACACAATTGACTCATTTTGCTGCGGGGACTGCCCTGGGACGCCGTCGCGCAGCGTGCGCGGCAGCGAGGGGCGCTAGCAAGGAGCGTGCAAAGTGTGCAATATATTTCTGATTTCAATAACAAAAGGCCCCAATTTTACAAAGTGAACACCGCATGGTTTGATTTTTTTGCAGTGTAACCTCGGGGTTTGAAAAAACACTTGCTATTCACACACAGACACTTGACACTTTGATAGTGCAGCATAATGTACTTTACGGGACGGACATTAACTGCTTTTACACCATGCATGCATCATGTCAGTGTGCTGGTCCTTATATAATAGTAGCTCATCATTTAAGAGTGTAAAATAGCCGTTGGCGATGTGTGTTATATGGCAGCAAGTTAGCTTAGTGGGTAGACAGTCGCAGGACCAACAGATCCCCCCCAACAACTCCCCTTGTCCTACTCGGGTGTCTTTGAGCAAGGCACCGAAGCTCTGCTCATGTCGCAAGTCGCATTCAAGTCAAATCAGTAAGAACAGTATGTGTGTGTTTGTTGGTGCATTCGTCTGGCAATGTTGGGAGGATTACCATGTTTAGGCTGATCCCTTCTAAAGCTGCGTTCACACCAACCTATTAAAGTTTTTCGCTGGCATCGAGTTTACATACAAAGTCAATGCAAACGAGCGATTGAGCGCATACTCGCCCGGGAGAAAAATCGCTGGGCGTCCGAGCGACAGAGACAGAGCGATAGGGCGAAAATACGCTCGTCGCCCGAGATGAAATATCCCAACTCGAGCGAAATTACGCTGGCTTCAGTCGCTCGCTGTTCAACGCTGATTGGCTGCCGTGTGAGAGCGAGTCAAGGATCACACTGGCTTGGAACAAACCGCTGGCTTATTGTGTGGCAACAAACCGCATTGACAGCTGATTGACAGGCTGACATGAAGGTACTACCGGTATAGAGCTCGCGTTAGGAGCACGCTGATAGGCTTAGCTTGTAAACAACTACCGTGGCTCGTTGTGGACAAACATCATGACATTGCGTAACGTTATAGCCCCCAGATGTCCGTCAATTCGTGTGCCTGTTGACGAGCGATTTAAACACAGCGACAGAGCGATTCCAAAGGGTTGAATCGAGCGACAGAGAGAAAAATAAATATCTCGGTGTGAACACAGCTTTAGGCGAAATCCAGTGTGCGCTCGTACACCAGGCAATACGGTAGAAGTCGCACAAGCATCACCCAACATGGAGGCTGGTGGCTGAACATCCTTGTCTGACTGTAGGCACGGGCATGAATGGAATCTTTGATTGAGTGATTGTCTTCGTGAAAACAACACCGCACGTGTTTCACTCTGAATGTCATGATCAGAGGTTAAGGAAGAAGGACTGAGAGGATCTGACAGCTCCTCCAGGTGTTTCTGGAGGTTGTAAAAGGTTTGCTTGTGAAGTTGGCAATGTTGACACTTACTGACAGACTTACTGTGATGTGTGTGAGCTATGAACGGTTCCGAAAATATTATTTTCCACCTTCAAGTCAGACTCCACATTTTTGCTATTCTATTCTATTCTATTCTATTCTATTCTATTCTATTCTATTCTATTCTATTCTATTCTATTCTATTCTATTCTATTCTTCTCTCTTTTTGGCATAATTATTCAGCACGTATACAGGCCACATGTCTCTCCTCTCACACAACATAATGGAATATACTGTACATCCATAATTAGGTGTATAATATAATCAGAAGCATATTTCAATTTGTAATTACATCATGTATGATGTCTTTGAACCCTTTCCCTGTATGCGTCCACATGTGTAGTAGATCAATAAATCTCTCTCTCTCCCTCCCCCTCTCCCTCCCCCTCTCCCTCCCTCTCTCTCTCAGGAAGGTGTGCGTCACCGTGTGGCAGAGGAAGCCCTCATCGTATCTGACACCAGTGATGAGCTAAAGGTGCGTTCTGCCATTGTGTGTGTGTGTGCGTGTGCGTGTGTGTGTGTGTGTGTGTGCGTTCGTGCTTGTGTGTGTGTGTGTGTGTGTGCGTGTGTGTGTGTGTGTGTGTGTGTGTGCGTTCGTGCTTGTGTGTGTGTGTGTGTGTGTGTGTGTGTGTGTGTGTGTGTGTGTGTGTGTGTGTGTGTGTGTGTGTGTGTGTGTGTGTGTGTGTGTGTGTGTGGAATCAAAAGGACCGTGAATTGGCGGTGACACATTGTGCCCCCCTAGCCTGCTTAGCATTCTGTTAAACCAGCTACCTCTCTTCACAGAGAGAGAGAGAGAGAGAGAGAGAGAGAGAGAGACACACACAGAGAGAGAGAGAGAGAGAGAGAGAGAGAGAGGGGGATGGCGGAAGGCATTCTGTCTTTTCTGAGCGCTGTACCTCTTTCTCTCATCGCTCTTTCTCTTCTGTCGTTTATAATTTTATTTTATTCTTTGTTGTTTTGTTCCTACCTTCTTTCCGTCTAGCAGCATTTTCCTACTTTTGACTCTCTCTCTCTCTCTCTCTCTCTCTCTCTGTCTCTCTCTATGTCTCTCTCTCTCTATGTCTCTCTCTCTCTCTCTCTCTATGTCTCTCTCTATGTCTCTCTCTCTCTCTCTATGTCTCTCTCTATGTCACTCTCTCTCTCTCTCTCTCTCTCTATGTCTCTCTCTATGTCACTCTCTCTCTCTGTGTCTCTCTCTCTCTCTCTCTCTCTGTCTCTCTCTCTGTCTCTCTCTATGTCTCTCTCTCACTCTCTGTCTTTCACGGGACATAGGAAATTCTTCCTCATTGTTAAGCCCATATTTGCCTACAGCAGCTTGTTAAAGGGGACTTGATGATTGAATGCGATCCAGTGAAAATGTGGCTCACAAAGCATTTGTCCTCTGGGCACATGTTCCCAAAGTCACCGTATCACACACCTCACATCTCCCATACTAAGCATTTCTCCACTCGCCTGGAAAAAGTTGAATAGATTAAAGGCAGATCTAATCAATCCGGACTGTGCTTATCAGTGGCTGGCAGGCCGACGAGCCGATTTCAGAGCAGCACATTCTAATCCTTCAAGGCCGAGACACCGTGGAGGAAAAAAAGACAAATAGGCAGAGAGAGACTCGCAGACAGTTAGGTCAGACAGGCAACGTAGTAAATAAATAAATAAATAAATAAAAAATACAAAATGATGAACTCTAAAAGAACCCAGGTTTCTGTTTGAACCTTCGACTGTGTGATGCTGTGGGAAATGGCAGACAAGTAGAGAAATACAGATGTGATTATAGGCTCAAAAAACAAATCCTTGAAGATTGTCATTCAGGTAATCCATGAGAGGCTTGGTTTTGCGCTGCACGCATCATAGATCACCTGTCAATCAAACAGTGCCCCCTGACGTCTTTTTTCCCTGGGTTTTCTGTTGATGACGTTTTTTTTAGTTTTTTATAGGCCGTTATTGTCTTTCTTTGCTGCTCATACCACACAGTCTTTCTGCATATTCCAAAAAACTACCAGACTCCATGTGTTTATAGAGCAGCTAGAAACGCTTTCATTCGTTTTCGTATCTCATGTTTAGTTCTCTCTCTCTCTCTCTCTCTCTCTCTCTCTCTCTCTCTCTCTCTCTCTCTCTCAGTTTTAGTGTTTCAGAGACTTTCCCACCGCCAATAATGCAATTATATGGGAAACACTGACTTTGTGATTTATTTATTTATTTTATTTTATTTTATTTTAATTTATTTTATTTTATTTTATTTTATTTTATAGTATTTTATTTTATTTTATTTATTTTATTTATTTTATTTATTTTATTTATTTTATTTATTTATTTTATTTTATTTTATTTTATTTATTTATTTGGGGGGGGGGTATCTGGCCATGAAATAGCTCAAAATGTAAAGACCCCCTAAAGTCATGTTTCAAGATGGGTCATATCCAAGGGTTTTTAAGGATATTGAGATGTTGGAGGACTTTGCCCATTTCCACCCAGCTTCATTACAAAGTGGGTAGGCTATGTGCAAGAGCTTCTCTCCATCCACTCTGCACCAAGAGCTCCCAGTTCACTCTGCTCGAGGGGCGAGGGCTGTTGTTCGGACTACAGGTTATTTAGTATTTTGTATGCGTGCATCCAGGACGAATGCATTGAGAACCTTAACGAGCGTTAACGAGCCATACCAGCTGGTAGGGGTGTCACGATACACTCAGTTCACGATACGATACGTATCACGATACTGGGTTCACGATAACGATACGATACGATACGATTTTAACAATATTTTTTTAAACTTGAATAATGACAATATATGACTGGAAAAGTAGTATTTTATTTGAAATGCACAAATACAAAACATGCTGTTGTGGGAAATTGTTATTACAATAACAACTAGAAAAAACATGAGATTGGAGATAAGGCTTATCTTGAAATAGAATGAGTTACACCGTCACTTAGATTTACTTTGAACTAAAAGGTTTCTCAGCAGTATGAATTCTCATTATGCATCTTCAGTTTTTCTTCAAACTCAAACAACAAGACTTTTCTTAGTCTATTTTTTATGCATCTTCAGTTTTTCCTGTCAAGTAAACAGTTTTGCCAGAAACTCAATTGAATGGTTTCTCTCCTGTATAACTTCTCATGTGTCTCTTCAGAGACTTGTTCAACTGAACTACTTTCCACACATTGAACTTCAACAAACAAAGACGTTTCTTTGTCTACTTTTGGGGAAAAAAAAAAAAAAAAAAATTTTTTTTTTTTTTTTTTTTTTTTCACGATATGAGATTTCATCTCAACGATACATATCGTGACGTTTTACTATCGCGAAATTTCGTGGGACGATATATTGTGACACCCCTACCAGCTGGCAAAGCAGCATTTCGTTTCGTTTCGACGAACAGGGATCTCTCGGTGCAGGAACAAGCATGGTAACATCTGCAAAGTCCTTTAACACATTCAGTGCCACAGCGCTTCAGTAAAATTGTCTGGAGCCTGTGCCAGATTCACTTCCATTCAGTTGAAAACAGCTATAGAATTTTTTCTATTATGGCTATATTAACGGGGCTGGACTTTAATGAAAGATTGAACACTCCTGCTTCTTCCAAAGAAGAAATTTTGTTTCTAGACAGTTCCATTATGAAATTACAGCCTCTCAAAAAAGTGCACTTTCACGGGTTTTCTGTCGTTTTTTTTTTCTTTCCAAGATATAGCCCCTTTTATGAATACCTTTTGCACTCTAATTTCGAGCACATTCACTGACTCTGGCTGGTGTTTTCTGATGTGGTGGCGTGTGGTGTGGTTTCTGTGCAGCCACACACCCCTCTCTCCCCCCCCCCCCCCCCCCCTCCTCTCCACCTCTGAGCTGCGGGCTCCTCCCACACGCACAGAGTTTGCTTTCTCGACTCCGTTTTTGCCCCGGATAGATCCCAGCTTTGCTGCGCGCATCATTTCCTTGATGGGCATCAAGGAAATGATGCGCGCTGGCAAACGCGACTGAACGAAAAGGCTTGGCCCGTTCGGCATCGGAAATTGTGTGGAGATAGATAGAAGCATAAGAGCTCAGTTGTGAGCGCGGATGCAGCCGAGCCCACTCTCGCTGTAGACGGAGCAATCTGTACGGCTCTGGCTGAAAGCATGCATCGGTTTCCACGGCTTTCTCCGCTGTCTCCTGTACAAAGTAAAGGATCTGAGGTGGGTGGAGCAGCTCCTGTGACGATGTTTAAGGTGGCGCCGTGTGATCCCTTGAAGGGATTCATGCTCACTGGCTGGGTACGACCTTAAACAGCAGAATTATGGAATAATATGAATTATGATTTTAGGACGTCCACAGACGTCCTTGGCACTGAACGTTACTTTTTTTTAGGATGTGCACAGACGTCCTTGGCACTGAATGTGTTAAGCTGTACGAGGTTTCAATGCAAAAACGGCTTCAGTATTGGCCTTCAAAAAGCCATATCAGTCCAAACCTGAGTGTAGATTTCAGCTCACAATGCTTTGTCTGTTGAAAGGTCTACTCATTGACATCGACTGACTTGGGCGATAACTTCTTATGATTCTCGGTTTGAAGGATTTAGCCTTTGTGCCGTGTGGTGATTGGCTGTTTAACCTTTGTGCTGTGTGGTGATTGGCTGTTTAACCTTTTGACATCCAAAACCCAGAGCACGAGCACATCCCATAATAGCATGCCATTCATCCGGCTCTACACCCCCCTAGCCTTATGCAGATGACCTCCATTGTCACCGTGACAACGGAGTGGCAGGCAAATTGACAAAGAGACTTTGTGTGTGTGCGTGTGTGCGTGTGCATGTGGTGTGTGTGTGTGTATACAGTATCTGTGTGTGTGTGTGTGTGTGTGTGTGTGTGTGTGTGTGTGTGTGTGTGTGTGTGTGTGTGTGTGTGTGCGTGCGTGCATGTGTGTGTGTGAGTGAGTGAGCGGTCTTAGCTCTGTACAGAAAGAGATAGAAAAGGAACAAAAGCGCTTATCTTAGCCAGCCTCAGGTCATGTCATCTCTCTCTCTCTCTCTCTCTCTCTCTCTCTCTCTGTCTCTGTCTCTGTCTCTGTCTCTCTCTCTCTCTCTCTCTCTCTCCCTCTCTCTCTCTCTCTCTCTCGTGTCTCTCTCTCTCTCTCTCTCTCTCTCCCTCCCTCCCTCCCTCCCTCCCTCTCTCTCAGATTAGTGTTCTCTCCTTTTGGCCTTGCTGCTTTAAGGCAGCAACAGATGTATTGTCCTTTGTGTGTTTGTCTGTGTGTATGTGCATGTATCATGCATGTAGTTGCACTAGGCTATATGTTTGACAGTAGTTTCAGACTAAACACACACAATTAGGCTTGTTAACACATTCACTGCCAACGACGTATTACTCCGTCAAAAAAAATCCAACGGTTGACTGCCACTGACGTATTACTCCGTCAAAAAATGAATTTTTTTTTTTTGACCGTGGGATGTGCATCTAACCCTTTTACATCTCTTATATAATTATTGGAGCCACCGAACGTTTACAACCCATTCCACCGAGCCACTAAGTGGCGACAGTGCTCTCCTGACTAGAGGAAGGCAAGCAAAAAGCAGCCATTCTCACGAAAATGGATTGGCGAAAACGCTTTCGTTTTCGCGCTGATTGCTGGCGATGCGGGATTGCAAATTTGCATAATAGATTACAGGTGGAACACACTTTGAAACACGCAGCATAAATATGACCAGAATCGCAAAAGCTTCATCAAAGCTCTCAACCAAAACTCCAAGAAGCGAGCGAGTCCATCCAGACTTCCTCAAACAGCGGCCGCGCAGACAGGCAGCAGCAGCAGCAAAGCAGTGAGACTGGTGACAAGCTTGTGACACGGCCGCTGCAGCCAAGAAGAACGCCCACGGAGGGAGGAGTTGGAAGCAGAGGGGGGTTTCCTGCTGTTATGGAGGAAATTACTGTTCAAAACTATTGTTTAGATGTCTGACGTCTTACTGATGCCAAAAATGAATGGTTAAAGTGACTGTTCTATCGAATTTCACAAAAAGCCGTTTATCTCTGAATAATTTTTCTGACGCTGAAACCATGCTGTATTCAACTGCTAATCCTTACATAACTACTAACTCTACAAACTAACTCTTTTAGACAGAGAAAGCACACATTCTATTAGTTATTTTGAGATATTGTGTGTTCACAAAATCTTAGCAGAAAAGAATCCTCGGGTCTTGAAAGATGAGCCAGAATTCTCAAAAAAACCCTCTGGCAGAACCTACCTACAGTAAAAAAAAAACGTCTGGCAGTGAATGTGTTAAAAAAAGAATTATGATACCAATACCCTTAAAGTGATATTAATACATTGTTTTTCTACTTTTCTACTTCATTCAATACCCAACGTATTTGGTGAGCTGCCAACTCCGTCACATCACCACCACATACTGTACGGGTTGTAGCTGCTGTATATATATATATATATATATATATATATATATATATATATATATATATATATATATATATATATATATATATATATATATACTTTTTTTTCTAGATCCATATACAAAAGTATTGCTGGTGTAGTCTGACTGGAGAGGTTTTGATTCTACTTTGTACTGGGTTATTTTGATCGATACCTTAAAGGGATTGAGTACCAATACCCATCCCATGGCAACGGTGCAGTCTCTCCCACCTTTGATTTGTTATTAAAATTTTTCTGGTGGCTTATTTTTATTATTTTTCAGTGGGTTTTATAACGTCTATATTATGGTTGTTTTTTACTGTGTCCATATGGGTCTTTATTGGCTGCTCCTGTTGCCAATCGAATGTCCCTCTCAGGGATTGTAAAGACCTCCTCCAACACTCTAGCCTGGATCCAGGTTTGCAAATCAAATAGCTTCTCGTTTCTCTCATGCACAAACACAGCACGCAGACATGTGCTTCCGAAAGTGCGTCAGAGTGGGACGTCGCTGCTCTTCTTTGTGTTTAAAATGGCATTTGTGGGTGTTCCAAGCCTGGAGCACGAAACAGAACAGAACAGAACGATGCATGTTTGCAGTTAATGTGATTTACACATTCACGGGAAGCTCATTATTGCATTTTGATTGTGTGCTGTAGCTGCTAATGAACTAGCAGAAGCAGCTTTCAGACCTACAGTACACACAGGCAAGCTTAGCTGTGATAGCAAAAAATTATAATCCATGCAACACATTGCTCTCAAATTAAACCTGTTACATAATGTTGTCTTAAAAATACACATGCAGTATACACAGTATAGTATAGTAGTGTAGGACTGGGTGTTATGGACAAAATCAAATATCACAATATTTTTGAGCAAATAGCTCTATCAATATTGCAATTAGTGTACAACGTTGTAGTACACCATTGACCAGAACGAGTTGGGAAGTACGATATT
>NC_139633.1:2334269-2344269 GCF_964638095.1 Poromitra crassiceps | reverse complement strand
CCTGAGGGGCAATTTGTGAAGCAGCAGCCAGAAGAAGCATAAATCAAACAATCATCAAACAAACAGAAACAACAATTTACAACAGTTACAATGTGAAAATCACACGGGGCTATTTAAAGCCAATCAGTAACTTTTTCACCTTAATATAACATCTTTTTAGTCATTGAAGATGGTCCAGTGACTTGTAACAGGGAGAATGTCACCTCTATTGGTCCCACACCGCCCTCCATAGGCCTCTCCTGGGACTAACCAATTGTTGTGCCTGTGTCCCGGAGACATCATGCACGCATGCGCTGTACAGCGCTGTCTTCAGGAAAACAAGGAAGTAACTCGGTGCTCGATTTGCTATGAAAATGATGTTTCATGTAACTATATGGATTATTATTTCATCACATGGTGAGTACCCGATGTCACAACATGTACATAGAGCTTTTGGCGCTGTGTTTTGTTGACTTTGAACAGCGATATCGATACCGACGCTATTGCACCCAGAGGGCGCAGTTTCTCCAATAGCAAAACTTAGAAAAGCTGCTGAATGTTTACCCCGGTAACACGGGTCAGTTGTAAGCAGGTGAAAAGTTTGAAACACACTCTTCTACAGTAGATCATCCCCCACTCTCTGTCTACCCACTGTCCTATACAATAAAGGCAAAGATGCCGTAAGAAATAATGAAAGAAAAAAGAGGCGATTTGACTCCATAAAAAAATAATCTCACTTTTCTTGTATGTGAAACTTGAAGGATTAAAAAACTTTCCTGTCCTTTCTCACTGGCTCTTGCTTCTTTACCGGAGCGCTTCTCCATTATAGCAGATCATTGCAGGGTAATAGGAATATAATATCTCACTACATCTGGTGTCTGATGCTTGCTGAACGCCTTCCCTTAGTTTTTTTCCAATATTTGCAATGGAGGAGGTTGAAGCTTATCTCCTGTGGCACTCAGCAGCTAGCCGCGCTGCATAAATGCAGCTAAATGCCTAAAATGACTGAGTGATTAGATCAGAATTGTTCTGAGATAGACTCTTTCAGCTTGAGATCATTCATTACTCCACACCAAACCCTTAAATGGGTCGCAGGGTTTTCATTCCATAACAAGATATTGAAGAGTTTAAACAAAATGCGTCTCCTCCTTCACACAAAACTAGTGGCATTAAATTAACCTCGCCGGCGTTCAATGTCGGGGGACTGTGTGCATGTTGGCGGATGGGATTGAACAATTTGAACTTCAAAGCTCACCAGTCATGTCAGGTGGTATCTGCAAACTGCACACAGCTCGCTCAGGTTGACCAACCAGCCGGTCTCTGATGCTTTATAATGTGTGGTCCGGTCTCTGATGCTTTATAATGTGTGGTCCGGACCAACCAGCCGGTCTCTGATGCTTTGTCCCCTCAAGGACCACCCAGGGTCCTTGAGGGGGTTCCAGGGGTCCCCATCAAACTGATCAACTGTTAAACTTCACCATTATTTCATTCACGAGAAGTTACCACAATTAGAGAATGTAGAAGAATGACTATTTTGATCATAATTGATCTTTTATTCTGGACAAAATCATATTTAACAATAAGAATATTGTCAGATTTGGGTAAGAGATTTGTCAGTTTTCCCTGGACGGAGCGCTGCTTAGGAGTCTGGGTTTCACTCTTTAATATTTGACAGAGATTGGAAAAGTACACACATTCTTTACTTAAGTAGAAGTACAGTTACTTGTGTAAAAAAGTAAAAGTAAAAAAGCACAGGCACTGAAATGTAATCAAGTATAAAAGTAAAAAGTATTCCTACCAGTTGTTTCTGTGCAAAGCTAACTGAAACTCATGACAGCCGCAGGCTCAATTCTAGGGTTGGGACTCTGGAGACGATGAACCAAGCACACATGGACACACAGCTCTCCAATTATTGATTGATTGATTGAAACGATTTATTTCAAACAGTTAAAACAATACATAAAGTGAAAAAACAGTAAACATAACAGTCTAATAGACTTCATCAAAAGGAAAATACGTAAACGCAAACATAAAAAAGGTGAACTGTTTGAAAAGGGGCAGGAAGAAGCCTAGGCTTATCGAGTCCAGCCCCCCAATCATTCATAAACAAATTCATACATCCCTATATTATATGCATATCCCACCTCTCACGATCCTCCCCACATGCTCATGCATACACATACATACATATATATGCATGTATATACACAAACGTACACAAACTTACCCATACACATACATCATAAATCCACCTACAAATCCCTATCAATACCCATTCCCAATAATACAATCCAACATTACCCCAAAAACCCAATGTTTTGATATCAACCTGTGTTGAACCAATGCATCCAAGAATCCATCCAATGTACACAACAATTCTTTACATAATGTATATTACAATATAATTTACATCATGTACACCATATATTATACATTATATGCATAATAACCTCATTACACATACAATAATTTTTATACATATATGTATATCATACATATATGTACATGTATATTAATGTACAGAATACACATCAGACCAGGTACATACACCCACCAATAACACAGTAATTCTCTACCAGGAAGAAAAAAGGACATTGCCAAAAAACAGTAAGAATCCTAGTAACTCAAGATTCAATGTATTTCTTGATTAAATATTTTTTTAAATTAGATTTGAAAATAGAGATACTAGAGCTTTCTTTGATCCTGTCATCCAGTCTGTTCCAAAGAGTCACCCCATAGACTGTAATACACATGCTCTTAAGAGTAGTGCGAGCACACGGCTGTTTCAAATTATATTTACCTCTTAAATCATAACCTCCTTCTCTGTCTGCAAACATTTTTTGAATATTACCAGGAAGTAGATTATAGCAGTAGGATTGGCTACAGGTGGTGTATGCTGATGGTATTTAATATCTGGTCCTGGATTTGTTTGAAACACAGTCACTGAAGAACTAAATCAAGGAAATCAAAATAAATAAACTGACAGTCCTTCAAGTCAGTTTTGGTGGAGCACAAAGTCCTTCATCACTTGTGTTAATGGTAGGGAGTGGACTTGGTTCAGGCGATGTGTGCCCAGTGCTTGGCGGATCCGGATCCGACACACGTGGGCCAGACTGCGAGGAGATCTCTTGGCCTCCAGAAAGACCCTGAGCGCCTCAGGATCCGCCCTCTCCTCCAGCTGTGCCTGCTCTGTGGTCACCAGGGCCGGGTCAGCGCCGTGGTCCAGGAGCAGCTGGACAACGGCGGCGGCGCACCCGTATCTCACCACCGCCTCCAGCAGGTGAGAAGCCATGTCACGGGTCAGAACGCCAGCGGCCTGGAGCAGCAGGCGGAAGCAGTCCAGGTGGTGGCAAATGGCGCTGATGTAGAGAGGAGAGTCTGAGAGGGTGTGAACACTGTCTACGTCAACAGGAACAGTGGCACAGAACCTGATGAGTTCCTGCAGTATGTCCAGCCTTCCCGCACAGGCAGCAAACCAGACCGGGGTGTCGCAGTATGCTCTTGTGTTGGGGTCGGCCCCGGCTTCCAGGAGGATCCGGACGCAGTCCAGGTGACCGTATAACACGGCCCTGTAGAGAGGCGTGCGGCCTATGTCATCACCTAGGTCTACCTGGGCTCCCTGGGTGATCAGGTAGGCCACGCATGCAGCATGACCCCAGCTGGCTGCGAGCCACAGAGGAGTGCACCCAATAGCGCACCACCCACGCCCCTCATTGATCCGCATTCTGAAGCGCTCTTCCTGCAGCAGGGTCCTCAGCTTGTCCAGGTCTCCATAGAAGGTGGCATCATGGAGCTGCCTGTCCTCATGCCCTGCTCGAGCAGCCATTCCTTCAGGTCTGTCAGTGAACCACACCGACTATGTGTGTGTGTGTGTGTGTGTGTGTGTGTGTGTGTGTGTGTGTGTGTGTGTGTGTGTGTGCACGCTGCGTCTGAAACGGAAGTTGTTCGAGTGACGACATCACTCACTGATTACATTACAATTGTTCGGGTTCAAAGTTCAAGGTTCAAGGTTCAAGGTAGTCTTTATTAATCCCGAGGGGCAATTTGTGAAGCAGCAGCCAGAAGAATAAATCAAACAATCATCAAACAAACAGAAACAACAATTTACAACAGTTACAATGTGAAAATCACACGGGGCTATTTAAAGCCCCAATCAGTAACTTTTTCACCTTAATATAACATCTTTTTAGTCATTGAAGATGGTCCAGTGACTTGTAACAGGGAGAATGTCACCTCTATTGGTGACATTCTCTGTTGTTTCAGTGTGAGGACATGTCTGTCTGGTTTGGTTTGGTTTGGTTTGGTTTGGTTTGATTTGGTTTGGTCTTGTCTTGTCCTGCTCTGCATCTCTCTCTGTTTTGTTTAGTTCTGTGCTGTGCTTCTGTCCTGTAGGATTTCACTCTGTGCTGCAGCGCTGCACACATCAAATCTAAATATCCCACAAACTCTGCACTGTCACACAGCTCACCGCTATATCACATACTGAGCAAGACAAAAGAAAAGGAGGAGAGAGGGAAGGGAAGAGAAAGGATGAGCAGATAAACGTGTTTGCTGCTAGATTAGCACATGCATTATAAACCCATCAAACCTGCAAGGAAGCAGAGGAACACTGAGAGAGAGAGAGAGAGGGAGAGAGAGAGAGAGAGAGAGAGAGAGAGAGGGAGAGAGAGAGAGAGAGAGAAGACAAGGATACAGGGGAAGAAAGAGGAGAGATGTAAACGTGGATGAGTGGTGGTTAACGGTTAGCGGCATGAGAGCGGAGAGAGTGGAAAAGAGAGGGGGATGAGGGAGGATGAGATGAGGAGCGAGAGAGAGAGAGAGAGAGAGAGAGAGAGAGAGAGATGGTCAGAAGAGAGATGGAGAAGAGAGAAAAGAAAATATGTAAGCCCCCGAGGATTAACTATCTCGCTCTCCTCTGTGTGGAAGAATGAAGAGAAAAAGAGGATTTCCACCTCATATCCTCTCAGCCTCCCTGTGATCTCTCTCTCTCTCTCTTTCTCTCTCTCTCTCTCTCTTTCTCTCTCTCTCTCTCTATCTCTCTCTCTTTCTCTCTATCTCTCTCTCTCTCTCTCTCTCTCTCTCTTTCTCTCTATCTCTCTCTCTCTCTCTCTCTCTTTCTCTCTATCTCTCTCTCTTTCTCTCTCTCTCTCTCTGTCTCTCTCTCTCTCTCTCTCTCTCTCTCATGTTATCTCTTCTATTCTCTATGCATCATGTTGAAACAGGCCTGCTGGACATGTGGCTAACCTATAGCCGGACACAGATCTCTCTCTCTCCGCTGCTCCCTCGCTTTTTTGCAAACTCATCACCAGGCTCCCAAAAGCAAAATGCTTGATTTGAATGCATGTATATTTGGCGTTATTTAGTGCTCTCTCAAATGTATTACTGTCAACAGCAATATACGTTTTGTCCTATTGTAATTATGCCATCAAGTTTTGTATTGATTTTTTCTGGCCTGGCGGGGTCCTCGTTTGGCCTGTCTGCATGGCCCGCCAGGCCGGTAATTGTAGGGCAAACACTGCAAGCGTTTACGCCCTCCATCCAGCCCCGACCCACAGCGCCCCTACTGGCCGATAGGTAGCAGTTGCTCTGAGCATCTAATCATGATGGCGATGGGTTATAAGTTGGAGTGAGTTGAAAGGCAGCGGTGTGTCTCATACAGACGCTAAAGGACACCAGATGGTGAGCGCCGTGACAAAAATAGACTTAAATAAAAAAATAATAAACAAGTCTGAAATTGTTCTTGCATCTGAAGCCAGAACGATGTCCTCGTGTTACTCGCAGCAGCGTGGAAGGAAACATTCATTCTGTTTACCTGCCTCTTTGTTCGTTCCTCTCCTTCTCTGTGGCGGCTTGGCAGCCAGGTATATAGTGTAGTGTGGCACGCGCGCCGGGGCCTAGAACACAGAACGGCGCTCATTGTTGTGGTCGATTTAACAAGCTTCGCTAACAAGATGAACGAGCGTCCCGCCGATCGGCTAATGACACCTCCACAAACACACCGCAGGTTCAACTTTACAGCCTATTAATGACTGCGCTACTTTACACACACACACACACACACACACACACACACACACACACACACACACACAGACACACACACACACACACACACACACACACACAGACACACACACACACACACACACACACACACACACAGACACGTAATCGTTTTCCAGGTACTGATAGACCTCCTGAAGCTTCACACACACACACACACACACGCATGCACACACACACACACACACACGCGCGCGCCGCGCTCGCACACTTTAAGGCAACACACTTTAAGGCAATAGACAAAATGATTTATTGAAGACATCTGTTGTAGCTCAGATAATAGACACCCCCCACAAGCACACACACAGACAAATACACACATTATTTTATCCTCTTTCGTGTGTGTGTGTGTGTGTGAGTGTGTGTGTGTGTGTGTGTGTGTGTGTGTGTGTGTGTGTGTGTGTGTGTGTGTTTTATGGCTTTGATTCAATCAGTGTCCTTGCAGCTCCAAGAAGTCGACATGTCATGATCATAGACTGTATGAAAATATGGGCGTATAGCCACCGTGACCACCAGGGGTTTCCCACCGAGCCGCGCCTGCTATTGGTCTGTGATCGGCGAGCTGCTCGATCACTGGACAGGCGACCCGTCAATCACGCCTCAAAACATAGTCTGCTTTATCGTCCTATTTTAATGGAAATGGGACCATGATTGACAAAAGGAACACCATGCTGTAGTGAAGAAGACTTGAAACTAGCGATTGAGACCATCAACTGATTAGGAAAGGGTTTACTGAGGTCACAAATCAAGTGAGAAGTCAGGTCATTTTCCCATTGACTTCCATACAATGAACCTTCTTTTTGCAGCCAGTGGAGTCGCCCCTGCTGGCCATTAGAAAGAATGCAGCTTTAAGGCACTTCCACATTGCTTCATTTTTTCACCGCCCTGGAGGTTGCCGCCTGTTCATGATGAAAACACATTTCCCAATTGATGCAAGCGCACACATTGATTGATTTATGGGGGTGTTTTTCTGTGACATTTCACACCGCATGGTCAGTGCAGCCTGCAGGGGGCAGAGTCAGGACATGTTGGTCAGTGCAGCCTGCAGGGGGCAGAGTCAGGACATGTTAGTGGTATAGCTGGTGTTAGCTGGCGGCAGCAGAGCTGTTTCTGCTGTTAAAATGCATGCTTCCCCAGCTGCTCTGTGACAGAGGTGTCTCTCTCCTCCCTCCACTCCCTTTCTCCTTGTCCTCCCTTCATTCCACTCCTCCATTAGTGGCTGTGCTTTCCCTCTCTTCTTCTTCTTCTCCTCCTCCGCTCGTTCCTTCTCTATGCCTATAGGAACATATAAAGAAGGAAAAGACATCACTCACGTCGCAGCATTCTAATTTTGCATCGCGGCCAGATTCTGTGAATGTGGCGGGCATGGTCCTACTATAAACATCATATCTGTGTTGCTTCACCTTTGAGTGAAAAAATGCTTCCAGTAGATTAAAGAAAACATTACATCACGTTGCCGATGCCCCCAAATATGTAGATTCAACAAAAAGTCAACATCATGCATTTTCTGTCATCTGGATGGAGTATATTTCAATCAAAGGTGAGACGACACAGATATGATGGTTTGTAGTGGGACACATTCACTTCAATAGAACTGATGCTAAAGTCTGGCCCCAATGCCAAATTTGAACGCTGGGACATAAGTGATGTCTCTTCCTTCTTTTTTTGGCATCCTTGCTCCATGCCCCCCACCCCCTTTCACATTTTGTGGTCATTCATTCCCCCTTTCATTCCTTCATTACTATTTTGTTCTTCTTTTTAAAAGTCGCCTACCTTCTCTCTCTCTCTCTCTCTCTCTCCTCTCCTCTCTCTCTCTCTCTCTCTCTCTCTCTCTCTCTCTCTCCCTCTCTCTCCTCTCCTCCCTTCCTTTTCTCTTTGTGGCGTTTTCTTCCCTGCTTCACTCCATCTCTCTCTCTCTCTCCTCCCTTCCTTGGTTTCTCTGTGGTCGTTTGTCCCCTGCTCCACATGCCTTTAAGAATCCCAAGTATTTTATTTTTTCCTTTAGCCTCAAATCAATTCCAGACGCCACCGTTTCCTGCCCCCCCCCCCCTCCCCCCATCTCTCTCTTTCTGTCCCTCCCTTAGGGGCTATAGACTGAAACCGCACACACACACACACACACACACACACACACACACACACACACACGCACACACACACACACACACACACACACACACACATACAGACATGCGTACAAGCTAGCAAGTGTGAACAGAGACACAAATGTGCGTGCATGCATGCTTAGCTACACACATGCACTCGCTCACACACACAAATACACACATACAGAGACACACACAGAGAGAGAGAGAGAAAGAGAGAGACAGAGAGAGAGAGAAGTCTCAGGTTTTGCTTTCTTTTCCATGCTAACTTCTAAATTCCTCATCCTTTCCTTTCCTCCCCTATTCTCTTTCCTGGAAGTGTGTGTGTGTGTGTGTGTGTGTGTGTGTGTGTGTGTGTGTGTGTGTGTGTGTGTGTGTGTGTGTGTGTGTGTGTGTGTGTGTGTGTGTGTGTGTACGCACGCGCGCGTGCGTGCATGCGTGCGTGTGTCCGTGCGTGCGTGCGTGCGTGCGTGCGTGTGTGTGTCTGTGCGCGTGCGTGTATGGATTTGTGTGTGACTGTGAACTCTGAACTTCTCCAGATGTTCTCAATCAATCATTTCCTTTATTTAATTGGTTTTTAATCGGCGGTTGATGTGTGGGCGTGTGAATGTGTACACACACACACACACACACACACACACACACAGAGAGAGGGAGATCGGCTTATTGATCGATTGATTTTCAGACATTTTCAGACGTGTATTTTGGACGTTTTACAAAGCAGTAGAAGTCCTGTGTGTGTGTCCGGGGTCGTGAGCCACTTTCTCTAAGTGGGAGATGAAAAAGGCAAGAGACTGGGATGATCTGCAGAAGCGTGTGGATATGCAGGCCTGACTATATTATTCAACAGTTCTGCCGCAATTACTCTGACATTGTAACTCTAATGCAAGGACATAATTGCCACTACGGCTCCTATTGGACTGTGACAGAAAAACAGAGAGAGAGAGAGAGGGAGAGAGAGAGAGAGAGAGAGAGAGAGAGAGAGAGAGGGAGAGAGAGAGAGAGAGAGAGAGAGAGGGAGAGAGAGAGAGAGAGAGAGAGAGAGAGGAAAGCAGGGGCGAGGGAGGGAGGAATTAGTGATGGTTAATTAGGGGATACCCTCCAACACCACATTTATAAGTTGTCCATAGAAGTCCATAAAA
The DNA here is from genome assembly GCF_964638095.1 of Poromitra crassiceps. Classification (NCBI taxonomy): domain Eukaryota; kingdom Metazoa; phylum Chordata; class Actinopteri; order Beryciformes; family Melamphaidae; genus Poromitra; species Poromitra crassiceps. The sequence continues at coordinate 2,334,980 of NC_139633.1, read as the reverse complement.
AGGCAATTCTAGCAGTCATTATTAGTGAAGGCCTTTACAGCTCACAGCCTCTTTTTCTTTCTTTTTTAGATGTGAACACATTTAGCACATTTCATTTGGACAGTATCTCTAATGTCGTGTTCAGCTTCCCAATTGTCAGCAGTGAAAGGCCTAACTAATAGACACAGAGTTAAGACCCATAATGAGGAATTTCCCAGGCAAAACCAACCGTCTTCAGCTGACAACAGGCTAATTCAGCTGTATTGTTTGGCTGAGTGCATGTCATCAGCTCGTCTGCTGTTTACCGTCTGTTTCAGCTGCTCAGATTAACTGCATATCAGCTCGTCTGCTGTTTACCGTCTGTTTCAGCTGTTCATATTAACTGCATACCAGCTCATCTGCTGTTTACTGTCTGTTTCCGCTGTTCATATTAACTGCATATCAGCTCATCTGCTGTTTACTGTCTGTTTCCGCTGTTCATATTAACTGCATATCAGCTCATCTGCTGTTTACCGTCAGTCAGTCTCTTCAAGCAGCTGTGTGTGTGAATATGTATTTGACCAAAATGAATTATGGATCGCCGCTTAAGCTTCAAATAACTTATATCCAGTCAGCATCACTCTCCCCATCTGGGGAATAACTGGTTGCAAGTTGCAACAAGCTGCGCCTGGAGGACTGCATGACATCATAATTAGGAGACAGCTGTCGATAAAGATGTGGGCCCATAGTCGA
>NC_139633.1:2323472-2325972 GCF_964638095.1 Poromitra crassiceps | reverse complement strand
GCCACAACATGCAGGGTAGTCCAATAGACTTCTATAGAACTGCCACAACATGCAGGGTAGTCCAATAGACTTCTATATAACTCCCACAATGTGCAGGGTAGTCCAATAGACTTCTATAGAACTGCCACAACATGCAGGGTAGTCCAATAGACTTCTATAGAACTTCCACAACATGCAGGGTAGTCCAATAGACTTCTATATAACTCCCACAATGTGCAGGGTAGTCCAATAGACTTCTATAGAACTGCCACAACATGCAGGGTAGTCCAATAGACTTCTATAGAACTTCCACAACATGCAGGGTAGTCCAATAGACTTCTATAGAACTGCCACAACATGCAGGGTAGTCCAATAGACTTCTATAGAACTGCCACAACATGCAGGGTAGTCCAATAGACTTCTATAGAACTGCCACAACATGCAGGGTAGTCCAATAGACTTCTATAGAACTGCCACAACATGCAGGGTAGTCCAATAGACTTCTATAGAACTGCCACAATGTGCAGGGTAGTCCAATAGACTTCTATAGAACTGCCACAACATGCAGGGTAGTCCAATAGACTTCTATAGAACTGCCACAACATGCAGGGTAGTCCAATATACTTCTATAGAACTGCCACAACATGCAGGATAGTCCAATAGACTTCTATAGAACTGCCACAACATGCAGGGTAGTCCAATAGACTTCTATAGATCTCCCACAACATGCAGGGTAGTCCAATAGACTTCTATAGATCTCCCACAACATGCAGGGTAGTCCAATAGACTTCTATAGATCTCCCACAACATGCAGGGTAGTCCAATAGACTTCTATAGATCTCCCACAACATGCAGGGTAGTCCAATAGACTTCTATAGATCTCCCACAACATGCAGGGTAGTCCAATAGACTTCTATAGAACTCCCACAACATGCAGGGTAGTCCAATAGACTTCTATAGATCTCCCACAACATGCAGGGTAGTCCAATAGACTTCTATAGAACTGGCACAACATGCAGGATAGTCCAATAGACTTCTATAGAACTGCCACAACATGCAGGATAGTCCAATAGACTTCTATAGAACTGCCACAACATGCAGGGTAGTCCAATAGACTTCTATAGATCTCCCACAACATGCAGGGTAGTCCAATAGACTTCTATAGATCTCCCACAACATGCAGGGTAGTCCAATAGACTTCTATAGATCTCCCACAACATGCAGGGTAGTCCAATAGACTTCTATAGATCTCCCACAACATGCAGGGTAGTCCAATAGACTTCTATAGATCTCCCACAACATGCAGGGTAGTCCAATAGACTTCTATAGATCTCCCACAACATGCAGGGTAGTCCAATAGACTTCTATAGAACTCCCACAACATGCAGGGTAGTCCAATAGACTTCTATAGAACTCCCACAACATGCAGGGTAGTCCAATAGACTTCTATAGATCTCCCACAACATGCAGGGTAGTCCAATAGACTTCTATAGAACTGCCACAACATGCAGGGTAGTCCAATAGACTTCTATAGAACTGCCACAACATGCAGGATAATCCAATAGACTTCTATAGATCTCCCACAACATGCAGGGTAGTCCAATAGACTTCTATAGATCTCCCACAACATGCAGGGTAGTCCAATAGACTTCTATAGAACTGCCACAACATGCAGGGTAGTCCAATAGACTTCTATAGAACTCCCACAACGTGTGAAATCGACATCACAGGAGTGTGACAATGAAAGGGCCAGTAGCCAGTTCAGGCTTTGTGGTTGGGGGGTGGTGGATGGGTACGGTAAATACATTTGCCTTTGCTTTCTCCAACTTTAACCAAGTTGTTAGTAGTTGTCCGACCATAACCGTGACACAAGTTGTTACGGTCTCGTGGCTTTGAAAAAAGGTGACGTCAAAAAATGATGAAAAGGGGTGCATTGAAAAGTGACGTAAAAAAACACGCTTGACAAGGAAACCTGAGAACTGTCTCTCTGTCTTTCTGTTGGTCTCTGCTCCTCTATCTCTCATGTGGATTCATATCTTCTGTCTTTGTCATATATCATGTCATATATGTCATATCTGTCATGTGTATGTCATATATGTCATGTCATATATCATATCTCTCCCCTTGCAGAAGAATGTAGCTCGAAGGAACCTGACATTACAAAAAAAATTCCCTGACATCCCCACAGCGTTGCCTCTTCAGCAGAGGGGCTGGTATGGGGGGGTTTGTTTTGGAGAGGAACAGTGTATTTCCACAGCAACGGAAAATCTCATTTTAAACCTCACACGACCCCCTTTTCCTATCCCGACATAAACACGGGGAAAAGATCACATCTGTTTTAAATGGGGTGTGGGGTTGTAGAGGGGGCGAGCGGTTAGACCAACTGCCGCGTAAGCGGGAGGTTACAGGTTGGGTCTTTGTGCGTTTGTGGCCACGTGTCCTGTCTAAGTGTCCTTTGTCCGACTCGCTCATTGTAAATGGACCTGGAAGTTCTGTATGTTTGTTAGACTAGCTTAGAACA
>NC_139633.1:2303472-2318472 GCF_964638095.1 Poromitra crassiceps | reverse complement strand
TCTATAGCTACACTAACTCTTGGATTACAACATCAGTGCCCAGATTTGTGTCAATTACAACGACCTTAAAGGCATGTTGATTGACACTCATCCAGGGTGATTTACGAGCTAATGAGTAAGCAGTTTCTTGCTCAAGGACACTTTGACAGGACGCCTGCACTGTTGATGGACACATTCGCTTTTGCAGGGATCGAACTTGTGACCTTTTTGGGTTGTGGGACGGTCTCTGTAATGTTTTGGGCAGCGTGCCGATTCGTTCGCTGTAGTAGTATAGTGGCAGTGTGCACAGTGTCCAGTGCGCTGTGTAAGATAGTGAGCGTACTCCTCTTTAAATGGGTCTTTAAATGGGTTTAAGTCCAATGATGATTTTAACATGTACACACACGCAAACGCGCACACACACACACACACACACACACACACACACACACACACACACACACACACACACACACACCTACCCTTTATTGACTCATAACAATGTTTTCAAAAGTGCTAGCTTTAATGTTGCGGTCGTTATTGTTGTTCTCTATCATTAACCACGCCTCTTTCTCCACTCCTCTGTTTCAGGCTCTCTGATTGGAGGAGAGAAGGAGCTGAACGAACAGCCAGAGTGGGATAAAGAAGACGAGGAAGAAACGAGGAGGAGGAGAAGAAAGGCGGGTGTAGAGGAAGTCGGTGATGAGTATCCACGGCAACCGACTCAGCTAACCAACCAGGAAGTCAGTGGACCACGGCGTTTTGCTGCCAAAAAGCAGGATATCACCTCAGTGGGGCCGGAGCTCCGCTGAGAGGAAGCAGGAAGTGAAGTGCACGGGTGCTGCTCAGGATGCTGATGCGGATCATGCGGCGGGAGGGGCGTGGCTTGCTGAGGGCCTTCCTGGTGTTGGTGGGTGTGTCTGCTCTCTGTAGCGTCGCAGCAGGGGCCCGGGGAGGCAGCGCCCCCTTGGACCAAAGGGGCCACAGACACAGACATCCAGGTATGGGAATGGAAACAAGTCTCCCTTTACACCTACCCCTAGCATTTACATAGCATGCATTCGGATTGGGTCGCACTTTATTTGCATAGTCCATTGTAACTGCATTTACTTGACTATACATGTATAATCTGTGTTTAAAATGTCTGAGTTTCAGGGATACTCATAATTGTGTGAAATGTAGTCTAATATATTAACGTCCCCCGATAATCAATCGATGAGACGCCATGTTTTGTTTTGCTGTCACTTTATTATCACACATTCACAGGCTAACTGTCGGCCGTAACCAAAGAGCCAAAACTACAAACCTATAGCTCATCTGCACTATAGCCTCTCACACATAAGGGCAACTCCTGCTTCCTAGCAGACAATCACAACAGCTCTCAGCCGATCACAGCTGATCTTTTAAAACTGACAGTAAAAGACTCATCTCACTTGTTCAAAATCCTGAGTAGGACTATATTTAGTCTTTGAGTGTCCTGTGTTAGTCAGTGTATTTCTGTCTAAGGAGCTCTGATTTTTGAATGGTAGACAGACACGTTGCATTCACATTTCTTTGTTAATGTGGTCAGATGTGTCTCTGATCGTGTCCAGACGGACGATCAGATGCTTCAGTGCTTCATTCACTTACAGATGTTCACACCTGGGATCTGCTGCCCAGTTCTCCCACAGTTTAGAATGTGGGCCAGGGAGCAGCTCCACCGGGGAGCAGCTCCACCAGGGAGCAGCTCCACCAGGGAGCAGCTCCACCAGGGAGCAGCTCCACTGGCACAGATGGAGATGAAATGCCTTGCTAAGGGGCACATGTGTCGTTCACATCCCTCACCCACATCTTCCCAGCTGGGATTTGAACTGGCAACCCCACCATCTGGTCCCTGCCCTCCATCCAGCTTTGAATTCAGTCAGTTGAAACATGTGCGCAGAATCTGCAGCTTGAGTGATAGAACATCCTTCTGGATTTGCTTCTGAGGATCTAACAAATTGTGCTTAGGTCATCGATCACCTTACACACATACACACAGGGAGAAATATTATTTGAATGTTTTGTTTTGAACTTGTAGGTCACCTGTCGCTGCACAGACACAGAGAGAGGACGGGGAAGGAAGGACAGGTTCTGCACCGGTCCAAACGAGGATGGGTCTGGAACCAGTTCTTTGTCATTGAGGAGTACACTGGACCTGACCCGGTTCTAGTGGGCAGGGTGAGTAGAATCAAATATCCTCTTCTATTAGCCTATAGAAATGTATGTTTCTGTCAAATTCTTCTCTTCTCTTCTCTTCTCTTCTCTTCTCTTCTCTTCTCTTCTCTTCTCTTCTCTACCTGAATAACAGCTTGGAGTTTGACTTACTGCTAACTGACTGACTTACTAAGAACATTTCCCTCCAAAGCATGTCACAGTGAGGGCAAACAGGATGACGGAGAGAGAGAGAGAGAGAGAGAGAGAGAGAGAGAGAGAGAGAGAGAGAGAGAGAGTACTCGAAATCCATACTTGAGTAAAAGTATAGATACTTTCCCAGAAAATGACTTGGGTAAAAGTCAAAGTCACCCATTCAAATATTACTTGAGTAAAAGTCTTAAAGTAGCTAATATTTTCTGTACTTAAGTATCAAAAGTATATATTTTTTTATATTAAATGTACTTAAAAGTATTGAAAGTAAAAGTACAAGTAAATCCTGTTTATAAGAAAGAAGCGGTCCGGATTTTCAGAATTCTTTGCTTTATTGTGAGTTTGCTTACATTATTACATATTTACCTGTCTGCCATTTGAACTGACTGCAGCTTTTGGCACAAGTGCCTACCTGCTTTAGGCTATCATGGTGATGAGATGTCTCCATCAAGGGGAAATCATCATCATCATCATCATCATCATTATCACCATCCATCATGGATATCTCCTCCATATAGCTAATATGACTGGATATTGTCACGGCCAAATAAACAGTTAATCAATGTAATCACTCTATAGAAAATTGAAATTGAAACTGACCTTTCTGAAACACGACATAATTTGGGCTGTGACAAAATAGCGACAGTTACACCAGAGTAGCAACGGAAATACCACGATTTACTTTCAGAATAAAATGCTTCTCACCTTTGGAGAAACAAATACATAATTTCAACGAATGAAACGGAAAATCAAAACACTTGTTTTGATGTTAAGATTACATATGGCATTAAACTGTGGCTGTAAAGCATGACTCAAGATTAATATTAAGTATAAGGATTTTATTTTGAAATCCTTAAGCGGAAGACCTATACTTTTACGTTCTGGCTGCGTGGATGCTTGACCAATTTGAAGCTTACCTCAAGAGACGATTGTTTTCTTGTTTTCTGGTGGCATATTCCCTCATTTTGGTTCCATTGGACACAATGTAAAGACAATTTAAAGTAATTAACCGTCGGATTTCAGCCTGTGGGAACTTTTAACATGGATGAAAAGACTTGGGAAGCGCTGACGGTAAGCGATTGGCAAACTCAAAGGGGTCATCCCTATGTTCCCCGGGTCCTATTTTCCCCGTTTTTCCCAAATGGTGTCCACCCGCTATGCCGACCACCCGCAATGCCGACCTTAGGTTTAGGCGTGGGGGTGGGAGAGGTTAGGTTTTGGGTTAGGGTCTGGGGGAGGTTAGGTTTAGGCATGGGGGGAGGTTAGGTTTGGCGTGGGGGCTGGGAGAGGTTAGTGAAAAACGGGGAATATAGAACCCGGGGAACATAGAACCCGGGGAACATAGACATGATCCCAACTCAAATTGCAACACAGAAGCACTGATTCGCTAGCCAGGCTACTGATTCACCACAACACCAGCTGTTTGCTTATTTTATAGTAACGAGTAACGAAGATGCTTTTGGGAAATGTAGGCTATCAGAGTAAAAGTATAGGTTTTATTACGAAAATGTAGTGGAGTAAAAGTGAAATTTGAAAGAAAAATAAATACTCAAGTAAAGTAGCCTACAGATACAAAAAAAATTATACTTAAGTACAGTAACGAAGTATTTTGACTGACAAGGAGAGAGAGAGAGAGAGAGAGAGAGAGAGAGAGAGAGAGAGAGAGAGAGAGAGAGGTCATTCAGGAGAGAGAGACTGACAAGGAGAGAGAGAGAGAGAGAGAGAGAGAGAGAGAGAGAGAGAGAGAGAGAGAGGTCATTTCCACGCTGAAGGGTGAATATGATTGGTGGTGCCCATCCACAAACAACAGCATTACTCACGCCGGCAGTGTCTTTCCTGACAGACAGCAAATGATGTTTACGATACATCACATTTCATAGCTGAGGGGGAGGAAAATAACAACACGAGTTTAATTGAAAGTTTAACATTCTACTTTTATGACAAGTTTTAAATCTCTTACTTATTATCGCTCGGCTCGTCACACTGTCGGCCTGACTTCCAGCTGTCTGCGGCCCCAATGACTTGGGGAAATATACCAAGCAAGCCTCACGTACTACCAGCCGTGCCTGCCTAGCAACCTGTCTCTCTCACTCCCTACCTAGGCTATACCCATCTCCCTTTCTCAGCAGCATCAAACACATGTGCTGTCTTTCTAAGATGTCCGCCTGTTGCTTTACTGTTGCTGGCTCTCGGTTGGTGTCTGTCTACCAACCTGTCTTACTCTCCACTTTGTCTGTCACTCCGCAACCTCCATTCAGCTCCACTCAGACGTCGACTCGGGTAAGGGCAACATCAAGTACATCCTGTCCGGCGAAGGCGCGGGAACCATCTTCGTCATCGACGATAAGACGGGCAACATCCACGCCACCAAAACGCTGGATCGCGAGGAGCAGGCCCAGTACACGCTAACCGCCCAGGCCGTGGACAGAGACACCAACAAGCCCCTGGAGCCGCCGTCAGAGTTCATCGTCAAAGTTCAGGACATCAACGATAACCCTCCCGAGTTCCTGCACGGGCCGTACTACGCCAGGGTGCCGGAGATGTCCAACGTCGGTGAGTAGGAGAAGAAGCGTTGAGGAAAATGGGAGGAGAGGCTGAGTTTGGAGCTGCTGGAAAGGCTTAGGTTAAGTGTGGACGTTCTTTTAATTGGGCTGCAAAGAGACTGAGGTGTTATTGGCTACTTGGCAACTTAGGGGAATTGACTGTGGCACTTGACATCATCTCAGAGTGTTAAATGCATTTGGCATTGAGTCAGCCTGTCATTTTGATCTTCATAAAGGCAAATGCAAGACACATTACTGACCTTCATAGCGTTTTAGTTATGCTGTGTGAGATGTTTGGCTTTTAACTCACACTCAATTTCCTATAACAACACAAAATATATATGTCAAATTCAATTTACATTTTGAGGAAACTTTCCACACCTGTGTCTGATCAGTCATTCATGATCTAAATTGAAGACTTTAGGCCAGAATTAACTCAGCCAGATTGAACCTTTTAAAATTGTTCATGGAAGTTTTTTTTTTTTTTTTTTAACATTTTATGTATATAGGTATATATCAGGAAAACTGGGCACTAGGTTCATTTTCACACTCAGTTTGATTCAATGTGATCAGCTAAGATCACCTAATTCCACGTCTTTACTAAAATCACCTAATCCCACGTCTTTACTAAAATCACCTAATCCCACGTCTTTACTATGGAAAGGCACTCTGTCCCATGTTGAGTAACATCTGTTAATGAAGTCAAGCCTGGGCTCCATCGTCAGTGTGTTGGTCTGCTAAACAGCCTGTTTCATACATTATTAATTAACACTGAAACCTGAACACAGGAAGTGTGCCACAGAGGTGGATGCCTTTGCCCAGACAGCGCTATTAGCTGACATACTCCTACCTCCCCAGTCCCCCATTCCTCCCTTTTTTTCTACAAGGAAATAAAAAAATATATATATTTTATTAGTACAAGAAGCACCAAAATATAGCGGTACAGCAGTACCTTGGCATGGGCTCGTAACAGATACTATCTCCTTAGTGTATCTTGCTTAGGGCGCCTGGATGGGTCTCGATAAATGTTCTTCCAAAGTATTATGTGCTCTTGGAGGAGGAGTCTTCAAACGCGTCCAAGCTGACCTGAGTTGAACCACCCTGGCAGTGTTCCAGCCTCAAACTCTGAAAGGCAGATAAATCCTTCCTCTGAATGGACCGGGCCTTTCAAAGGAAGGACCTCTGAAAGGACTTGAATGAGTTCTGTTCAGACTTTTCGCAGCCATCCTTCTAAAGCTGAAACCTGAATACAGGAAGTCTGGCTGGGAGGGGCTGTCGGCTGCCATGACAGCGCCATCAGCCTCCACCACAGAACTGGAGCAGATGGAAGAGCTGTGATGTGACAAAACCCGGGGCCTGGTCCCCCTCAAGAAGCCCAGAATTAGAGAGGATAGAGAGGGCAAGTCCCTTCAAATGAACACTCTTGAATGGTAATTTAGCTGGTAAACTTAAGATGGCTGCCACAGTGAGACAGGGCTGAATGAAACTTGATTACAGAATTATATCCAATAGAGACAGTCCGCATGTCTTGCTGGGGGCGGGGCCAGGGTGGGGTAAATTCCCCCGTTCTATCCATTCAGCAAAGTTAGAATTTAGCTGATAGCCCAGCCCAGGCAGACACGATCGGGGATTTAACCACCGCAGTAAACGCACATCTGAGCAGACGTCTTGTGTTCTGCTCTAGAACCCCCAAACCTGTAGTTTAGAGCCGCAGCACCTTCCTTTGGTGAGTCAGCCCATGAGATATATGGGCGGTTTTACCCCACTCGCTTAACATTTTGTGGGCGTTCCCAGACATGCGGACTGTCTCTATACACGTTTTTTTTTTAAATATGGAGCAATATAGTTGAGCTAACATGGCTGCTTTATAGGAAACAAAAACTGACAAACTTTCTATCGAGGGTAGAATGGAGAACTATGGTGCAAAGTTGCTGCATCAACAAGGACATTTAATTAAAAACTCAAATGAATTACGCCAAGTTAATGGAATGCATTTCACACTTCTGCATATTTAATTTACTTGGCCTATTTGCTCAGCTTCGCTGCGACAACTTCTGTTAAAGTGGCTTGTGCGTGGAAGTTAATCGCTGTTGTCTGGTGGAAAACTTGAATCAAATGTTGACTGTCAGCCTCGTTTTTATAGCTTGAGTCAGCCATGTGTTTTTCAGTTTGAGTGCGTCTTTGAAAGAGTTTCTCAGTCCGTAGAGGTCCATGTCACCCTTCAAATTAAACACGGAAATCACCCAAATTGGAGATTTAACCGACGAAATAGATAATACAAGAGAGAGCACCTCACTCAAGAGCTGTGCGATCGTTTGAGGGAAGGCTGAAGTGCTGTTACTCATTCACTTTAGTGCAGCGTGAATCTGCTAACATCCTGTGACAAGCCTGCTTCTCAAACTATTCTTGGACCAATGCCCTGAGGAGGAGTCGTCTCCTGACTCTTTGTGTGTGTGTGTGTGTGTGTGTGTGTGTGTGTGTGTGTGTGTGTGTGTGTGTGTGTGTCTGTCTTGAAGGTACGTCAGTGACGCAGGTGACACTGACTGTGTGTGTGTGTGTGTGTCTGTGTCTGTGTGTGTGTGTGTGTGTGTGTGTGTGTGTGTGTGCCTGTCTGTCTTGAAGGTACATCAGTGACAGAGGTGACACTGACTGTGTGTGTGTGTGTGTGTGTGTGTGTGTGTGTGTGTGTGTGTGTGTGTGTGTGTGTCTGTGTGTGTGTGTGTGTGTGTGTGTGTGTGTGTGTGTGTGTGTGTGTGTGTCTGTGTGTGTGTGCGTGTGCGTGTGCGTGTGCCTGTCTGTCTTGAAGGTACATCAGTGACAGAGGTGACACTGACTCTGTGTGTGTGTCTGTCTTGAAGGTACGTCAGTGATGCAGGTGACACTGACTCTGTGTGTGTGTCTGTCTTGAAGGTACGTCAGTGATGCAGGTGACACTGACTCTGTGTGTGTGTCTGTCTTGAAGGTACGTCAGTGATGCAGGTGACACTGACTCTGTGTGTGTGTCTGTCTTGAAGGTACGTCAGTGATGCAGGTGACACTGACTCTGTGTGTGTGTCTGTCTTGAAGGTACGTCAGTGATGCAGGTGACACTGACTCTGTGTGTGTGTCTGTCTTGAAGGTACGTCAGTGATGCAGGTGACACTGACTCTGTGTGTGTGTCTGTCTTGAAGGTACGTCAGTGATGCAGGTGACACTGACTCTGTGTGTGTGTCTGTCTTGAAGGTACGTCAGTGATGCAGGTGACACTGACTCTGTGTGTGTGTCTGTCTTGAAGGTACGTCAGTGATGCAGGTGACACTGACTCTGTGTGTGTGTCTGTCTTGAAGGTACGTCAGTGATGCAGGTGACACTGACTCTGTGTGTGTGTCTGTCTTGAAGGTACGTCAGTGATGCAGGTGACAGCCACAGATGCCGATGACCCCACCTACGGTAACAGTGCCAGACTGGTGTACAGCATACTGCAAGGACAGCCATACTTCTCTGTGGAGCCACAGACAGGTAAGACTATAACAACCACACCATATGCTTTAAGTCATATACACTGCATAGCTGAACGATTCAAAACATACAATACAGCTTGTTGCTGTTGATTTGAGCCATAAATGTGCATCATAACACTACTGGATATAGGCCATATCCCCTCTGACCACCAGGCACTTCAGCTAGCAGCACTAAACATAATGGTGCTGGGCAGGCCTCTTGCTACTTTTTGTTGTTACTTTTTATTGCTATTTATTATATATATATTATATTATATTATATTATATTATATTTATTTATTTATTTATTTATTTATTTATTTATTTATTTATTTATTTATTTATTTATTTATTTATGTTCTCGGTTTTCATGAAACTTGGTGGAAGGGTGTAACATGCGCCAAGGAAGAAGCCGTTACATTTTGGAGCAGATCCGATGTGGGTTGTGTCAAAGGGAGGGGGCGGGGCTAGGGAACAGGGCCGTATGTAGGGATGGATGGGTACAGGTAGGGGGGTGGCCAGGTGTATCTGGGTGGTGGGCGGGGCAGTGGCCAGGGCGGGGCTAGGTAAAACGGGCCATAGGGATAGGACGGTCATAGAGAGTTGGGGTTCCAGGGGTGAGTAGGGGGAGTGGCTGGGGAGATGGGGGCCTTGGTCTGCACTCTCCCAGTGCACTTCTAGTTTTATATATTTATATTTGAGCCACTAAAAGCATGCTAAGAAGTCAGTGGGGTGAAGATCACGTAGCACACATCACGTGCTACTACTGAAACGAGTGAGGAAAAGAAGCCACTACTGTACAGAGAGATTCCCACAGGACAGGCAGCCTACTCTCTGCAGAGCCCAGACCTATACTGTCACATTCAGGCCAAATGAATAGATTTGGATGTAAGGAGAGAGGGTGGGGCCGAGAAGGCGATACGTCGGGTTAGAAGATGCGAGGAGGAAGAGAAACAGACAAGGTTAAAGGTCGAGACAGAGGGAGAAACTGGGAAATGGAGCAGTTAGGTCAGAGGTCACGCGAGACGGGGAGCGAGAGATTTGGGCAGAGTTAATCTGCCTAATCAAAGCAGTGTTGGGTCTTTGACTGCCTCAAATACAAAGCTCACATTTCTAATTGGTTTGGAGATTATCCGCTTTTCATGCTGTCACACACACACACACACACACACACACACACACACACACACACACACACACACACACACACACACACACACACACACACACACACACACTCACTCACACACTTGGCATAATATAACAGTAGAAAGGCTGAATTCCCTGTAGAGAGAGAGAGATGGAGAGAGAGAGAGAGATGGAGAGAGCGAGGCGGCTGATGAATTAAACAGAAAGAAAAGATTAGTGGAGCTTGAAATGGAAGAAGGCTTCAAACATGTTTAACTAGACTTCACATTTATATGAATGATGAGTGATTATGCTTCCTTTGTTCCAAAATGGGATATCGGCCATTTATAAAATAAATAACTCGCCCAACTCTTGGAATGGATGCTAAGCCCATTATGGATGACTAGTAAACTTAAGAGTCATCTTAAGGCCTTTTGCTTTCAAAATATACTTCATGTTTTTAGAGACAGAATCATCTGTGTTGAATGAATGCATTTGAATAAACGCATAAATAAATCAATGTCTCATCAATAAAAGCGTACATTTCAGGCAGCAGAATTTCCCCAAGATTGATATAGAGCATTTTGTAATCAATAGATATACGTACATACACAGTGACATACATAAAAGCACAGATACACACAACCAGATTACATGCACACGCGCGGGCGCGCGCGCGCACACACACACACACACACACACACACACACACACACACACACACACACACACACACACACACACACACACACACAGACACACACACACACACACACACACACACACACACTCATGCATACCTAAAGACAGACCCCACTTACACGTTTGTACCATAAGTACATATACGTACATGTGATGTGTGCTTGCATACATACATACATGGCAGAGTGGATGCGATGACCCCGTTTCTTTGATTTCATGATAGTTGCATTGTGGACATGAGGGAGGTACAGGTAGGGAGGTAGGGTGGCACCCTGACCAAGGCACTTCCGCCCAAACATGTTGGTGTAACCCATTAAAACACATGTTACTTTGAATTTTCATTCTCTTCAAACTTTCTGGGTGTGCTCCACTCTATATACTTTGAATGCACATGAGGGAGGTGTAATACAATGTGTTCATTCTGTTTGAACATTTTCGTATACATGGACCTAAACAATCAAGCATCACAGTGTCAGGACACGCCCACAGTGTCAGGACACGCCCACAGTGTCAGGACAGGACACGCCCACAGTGTCAGGACACGCCCACAGTGTCAGGACACGCCCAAAGCAACTTTTCTTAGCCTCCGTGATTCAGTTTTCCTTTCCCGCAAAGTCACATGTCACAGGATGTCACATGTCACAGGATGTCACATGTCACAGGATGTCACATGTCACAGGATGTCACATGTCACAGGATGTCACATGTCACAGGATGTCACATGTCACAGGATGTCACAGCTTCTATCTGCGACCATTTTGTTTTCGTCGCCATTTTGCATTCTTCCTTCTTGAGTGCTCAGTTTCATTCAAATGGGGATGCAAAATTGCGGCGAAAACAACCCATTATGATTTGATCGCTAATGTTTCTCTTCATTCATTCTTTTGCATCCTTTTCTCCCTCCCTCCCTCCCTCCCTCCCTCCCTCCCTCCCTCCCTCCTCCTCCCTCCCTCCCTCCTCCTCCCTCCTCCTCCCTCCCTCCTCCTCCCTCCCTCCCTCCCTCCTCCTCCCTCCCTCCTCCTCCCTCTATCTAGGTATCATTCGCACGGCGCTGCCAAATATGGACCGCGAGGCACGTCAGGAGTATGATGTCGTCATCCAGGCCAAAGACATGGGCGGTCACATGGGCGGACTGTCGGGGACCACCGAGGTCAAAATCACCCTGACAGACGTCAACGACAACCCTCCAAAGTTCCCACAGAGTGAGTCTATCTATCTATCTATCTATCTATCTATCTATCTATCTATCTATCTATCTATCTATCTATCTATCTATCTATCCATCTATCTATCTCACCCACCTCGGCATCGAAGACAAACGTATATGCCCGTCTGTCACCCCGACCACAACGCCCTTACCATTTTATTTCAGGCACCTAGTGCCTATATCGCCCCCTGCTGGTTACTGCACTGTAGTGGAAAAAACTGAGCATAATGTCAATAATGAGTCGCTCATTATTGACAAAGGAGGTTTTATTCAAAGTCTTCGAAAAACATTGTCAGACCAAACAGTCTGCAGAATGGTCTCGCCACAGCCCACACAGCCGGAGCTGTTCTTCTCTTGTCAATATATATAGAGGATGGCTGCCCAAAGCCCCTCCCATTTTTCCTTCTGTGCCTAGTCTGCACCAATTGAAATAATCAGGTCCATAATATGGTGCACTGGTAACCAGTAGACTACCACTTCCTCATATGACATCACTTTGCACCAATCAGAACACTGTGGCGTCCTTCGCTAGCGAATCAGGCCTCCGTTTGTGAGTGAGGCATGATAGTGCATGTGGGGTGTGCGCGTAGCTGAGTGACACACTCCCTCTCGAGTGCCTTTGCATAGGTGTCTATGTAGACGCAACCATCTCCAACAGAGTGCTCCTCTCGTCAAGGTCCGTGTGTCTGATAAGAGTCCCTCGCAGCTGCTGTGTGTTCTGTTGGGTTACTCGAGGTCGCTGACTGATAACACGTCCTCTGTTGACTCAGTGTGAATGCAATTTGAATAGGGCAAGCACAGAAAAAAACACATGAGGTTCACATGGGTCCACATGTTTCACCACGTGTCCACATGTGAAACCCATGGGAAGCGTGTGGTTTTGGAACATTTTCACATGTGGAAAACATGTTATCACATGTCTTAACATGTGATAACATGTTTGGCCAAATGTTGTATAGCAACATGTTTTTCCACATGTGGAAAACAGCATTTACATGGGTTTCACATGTAATCACATAGGTTTCACATGTAATCACATGGGAATTTACATGGGTTTCACACATTTACACATGTGAAAACGTTCCAAAACCACACGCTTCCCATGGACAAAGCACATGTTCCACATGTTTTCTCATGTGAAATTTAACATGTGCACATGTGATCACATGCGATCACATGTGATTTCGCACATGTGAAGTTCATGTGGTTTTTCTGTAAGGGGATCCTTATACTGTATTTTATCATATTAACTCCAGTTTTGGCACAAAACATGTTCTACTCAATTATTACAATATAACAACATAAACTTATGTTACGTCAACACGCTGAAATTAAACATAATATTCCAACAGACTTGTGGGCAGGAAGATTGTCACAGGCGTTATCAAGCCTTTGATTGCACTGTGTGTATATACAGTCCATACAGTCGTACTGCAACAATGTAATCTTCCACTTCAGCACCTTCATCCATTACGTGGGTTATATACAACTTATAGTGCATTACTTTTCATTCATTACTGTTCATACAGTGGATGAGAGCAGCCTGGCTGTACGTGAGTTGTGAGTACTGTATAGCCTATAGAAAACATGTTGCTAGCTAGCAATATAGACACCAGGGAAGTCACTGTAGGACACACACACACAAAATAACTTATGAAATCCATAAAGCATCAATTATTTAAGGTTCTCTACCGCCCCTGCAATGTCCTCCGGCATGTGTACGTGTGTGTGTGTGTGTGTGTGTGTGTGTGTGTGTGTGTGTGTGTGTGTGTGTGTGTGTGTGTGTGTGTGTGTGTGTGTGTGTGTGTGTGTGTGTGTGTGTGTGTGTGTGTGTGTGTGTGTGTGTGTGTGTGTGTGTGTGTGTGCGTGTGCGGTCTCCTTGGGACATTTGGATAGCTGGATTTGCTGAGCAATAAAAAACTAGTTAAATATTTACCCTGCTATTGTCAAGAGCTGTGGAAATAACGGTTAACGACGGGGTAGACAGAGAGACGTACAATAGCGGCAATATTGTATATCACAATATTTTTTGGTATTTTGGATGGCAGCTGTAAATCATGTCAGTCCTTTTTTTAACAAATGTATCACGTACAAGAACCCTGCAACTCTCACATGATAATATCATTGTCACACCTTGGTATAATTATTGTAAACAAATGGGACTGTGGTGGAGAGGATTGGTCGCCTTGCTACTGGTATACTGTAAGAGTGAATTAAGCATAAGTACCAGTCTATCTCATAATTAAAGCCAGATCTGTCGTAAACATAGCAAGCAACTCTGAACGATTTCGTTCAGTTTGCGCTGGACGGACAGCGCCCTCTTCGTGCTCTGTGCCATAAAGCGGTATCCCTTTGTGCCATAAAGCAATCCAGAAGATTTACCACAAAATCCGAAATCCAGAAGATTTACCACAAAATCCGAGCTGGTGGCACACAGTGAAAAATGCAGCATCTGTCAGGCAAACGATGCAGTCAGCCATACATATTTTGGGAGCTTATATGCAGACTTTTCCTGTCTGCACAATTCAGTCTCTCCACCTCTCTCTTTCCATCTTAGACCTTTTTTTACATCAAAAGTCCCACTAGCACACATGTTTTTGTTCCCCATGAAAGCAGCAGGGGTTAGCAGCAGCAGCATTGCATTTTAAACTTTTATATCGCACTCTCGACCCGCGTTTCTCCACCGCTGCAGGCTATCTCTTCCCCCTCCCTTTTCCCTGCTTCTCTCATGGCTGGCCAGACGCAGCTGTCCACCAGCCAAAACAAAATGGAAAAGGTAAACATTTCAAACTAATGTAATTTAAACACGTAAATAGCCTCACTGATGCACGTTGGAGGAGAAAAAGGTGTTTCAACAAACAAAGCAGCAAACATTGTATCAAAATAATCGTTTTATTACATAATAGTGAAGCTGTAAAGCATTACCGGTACTCAAAATGTGAACGTTACAACAAGGGCTTTATTTTGAAAGAGCTAAAGCGGACGACCTACTACTACATTCTGGCTGACTTGACGCAGTCTACGCGCCTGGGGCTGGTCTGTGTGTGGGGGATGATGAAAGACACTTTCTCTCGGCATATTCCGTCAATGTAAAGTAGTTCTGTTAAGAAAGTCGAATTTCAGCCTGTGGGAATCACTGTTATCTCACTGACTCACGCTGGAAAAGGGGCAGTAAACCAGGAGGAGGAGTAACAAGGTCAGAAAATCACGGGTTGGACCACCGCCAAAGATTTATATCACCAGCCGGAGCAGAGCCGCCATGTAAAAACCCAGCTCACTTGCAGAGTCACTATCGGCTAATCGGCCCAGCTTGGAAACTTTTAGACTGAAGAAAATGCCACTAGTTTGTGGATATTAGTGGGATTTTTGGCCAGTCTAAAAGGGGCTTTAGACTTCCTGTCTGCCTCTCTCTCTCTCCCTCT
This sequence comes from Poromitra crassiceps, assembly GCF_964638095.1. Classification (NCBI taxonomy): domain Eukaryota; kingdom Metazoa; phylum Chordata; class Actinopteri; order Beryciformes; family Melamphaidae; genus Poromitra; species Poromitra crassiceps. The sequence continues at coordinate 2,303,627 of NC_139633.1, read as the reverse complement.
CTCTCCCTCTCAGTCTGTTTCGCCTCCAGCAGGTCTCTGCAGAAGGACCTGGCAAAGCTTCAGCAGAGCTGCAGTGATGGAGGGAGAGAAGAAGAGAGGAGCTGGGATTTAGCCTGCGGAGCAGCTGAACAGGCAGAGAAGGGAGAGAGGAGAGG
>NC_139633.1:2288472-2298472 GCF_964638095.1 Poromitra crassiceps | reverse complement strand
ATAGAGTCTAACGAGTCTCACGTTGAAATATGTTGCTGACGCCTAACTGCGTTTTCGCAAATCTGCGCAACGAGATTACATACAAAGTCAATGCAAAAGCGTGAGTAGATGAGATTTTGGCCCGGGCGGAATGAGTGACATGAATCTTCGCGCTGCAAATTATGTGATCTTCCCCTCATCGCTCGTTCGCTCGAGGGAATAATTCGCACGAGCAAATACCCGTGTGAATGAAGCGCTCCTTTGGCCTTGGTTGTGAACGTACAGTTCAGGGTGAAGGGCTGGGTTTTGTAGCCTTGCCGTCTTGCAAGCGATGAGAGCGCATGTTCGACTCAAGTTGCTTTAGATGCTTAAACCTAAACAAGGTTGCTCTGTTGCCTAAACATAACCAACGGCGCAACACACGTTTACCTGCATTTTTAACTGCAGAGCAACATAACCGGGTGTGTCGGTATAGTGTGGAGATTGTAGAGAAAACGTCACATTTGCGATGATTTGCTTCAAATTGACTGTACGTTGATATACTATATGTCATGGTTTTCAGACACCTCAAATGCCAATGCTTTATTCTGGTGATTCAGTTGGAGGGAGAGGAGGAGGAGAGGCGAGAATGAAAGAGAGTTGGAAGGACGGAGCAGAAATGAGAGTAGAAAAGGAGAAACGGAGAGAGAGATTGAGGAGTATTGGACAGGAGGTTTGAAAGAAGGGATTTGGGAAGAAAGAAGGCATGAGGAGGAAAAGACGTGGAGGGTGGAAGATGGAGAGGAGGCTCTGGAACGAGGATTTGGTGGAGGATCGATGGAGCTGCGAGGAGGAAAAGGAGCAGAAACGAAGGGGAGGAGAGGAGAGGATGGAAGGGGGGATTTGGGAAGGACGGATCAAGGCCCCGTGAATCAATCGTATTCATTTCCACTCAGATGTGCTGGGAGAAGCATGTGGCCATTTTGAATTCCATGGCGGACGTGGCTGGTACACCTGCACCAGCTGGATAAACAGGCTAATGGTCCGCAAACATTTTTTTAAAGTTTTGGTCCAAGTGAAATGTTCTATGGTCTCTCCGGATTCAAAATATAGCTGAATCGCTTGGTTTGACCAAGTAAAACTATTTTTATAAGCATTTTACGCAAAGTCAATGGAAAATAAAATGGCAGATGCAATCCCTTGGTACACATGCTGAAGCAGGAAGTGACGTTCACTTTGGCTCTCTATTCAATGTCTTGCTTTGGGCTCTTGTATACCCACGGGGTGGTTCTGCATTGCGCTCCCCGATTATCTTAGCTTGCTGCTTGGCTAATGCAGGGAGCATCTTCTGTAAAGAGCAGAGCCATCAGCGCCAAACAGAACTGTACTTCCATTTTGTTGCGATAAATTGTTAAATCTGAGACGAGAGTGTTCCTGACTGAAACCAGGGATTTGGGAGAAAGAAGCGGGAACAGGAGAGGAGGCTGAGAGAGATCAGACGAAGGCAGGAGAGGAGAATCAGAGAGGGAGGATGGGGAGGAGGAGAGGGAAGAGGAGAATCAGAGAGGGAGGATGGGGAGGAGGAGAGGGAAGAGGAGAATCAGAGAGGGAGGATGGGGAGGAGGAGAGGGAAGAGGAGAATCAGAGAGGGAGGATGGGGAGGAGGATATGGGCACGCGGAGAGAATGATGAAAGGTGGCGAGCGAGAGAGGACAGACAACGTGAAAGGAGAAGAAAGGCCCGGGGAGGAGCGGAGAGATAGATGAGAGAGGAGATGAGAGAGAGGAGATGAGAGAGAGAGGGATGAGGTGGATTTAGTTGAGGGAGGGGGGAGAAGAGAGGAGAGAGGAGACATATGGTCCTACCGCTTTCATTCTGCAAGCCAGGTGTCTACTCCCCTACACACACACACACGCACACACACACACACACACACACACACACACACACACACACACACACACACACACACGCACACACACACACACACACACACCTGACACTCCATAGGGGATATTAATATCCTTTGTGTCATGTGAGACAGATGGTGGAGTTGGTGTTAATCCCTCGCGGCGCTGCAGGACTGACCCTGCTTTAGAGCGTAAACACAGCGGCCGGCGGCCAGGAACCAGTCTGAACTTAGACAGTAACGAGCGCTGGACGCCAACGCAGGCTGTGACCAGAGGTTGAAAGTAGCCCAGCTACCAGCCACACGCTGCTGGCTGTTAATTGGGACCGATCAATTAACTGGCTAAATGAAAGTAGACACTTTGGCAGCTGGACAGCCGGCTCAAAAATCATGTTTCTTTTTCTTTTCTTGTCAGCCTATATTAGTATAGGATGAATCAGCGTGACGTCACTGCCACCCAGAAATGTGGAACCCCGCTGCAGTTATGAGTTGTGCCAAACAAACGTTAACATCTCAAAAACTATACATCACATCGGTTATATTTTGACATTCTGAGTGAGAGCAGAATTAGCTCAAGAGTTTGATGTATAATATATGCATGTTGTGTTAAAGTTGTGTGAACCGTTGCAGTTTTATTGTAAACACGGTCAGTCGGCTAGAGTCAGACACTCAAACCCACGCTCCATAGGGTTCCATTGCCGTTGCCACGCAGTGTCGTGGTTTGTTTACAAAATCCTGCTCGGCTGATCCCTCCTATTATTATTATTAGTAGTAGTAGTAGTATTATAACGATAGGCTGACAAATGTACACTCTAAGCTTTTTCTATTCTATTCTATTCTATTCTATTCTATTCTATTCTATTCTATTCTATTCTATTCTACCAGTTAAAAGTTTGGATGTACACATTTTTCTTTATTCACATTTTAGAATGACATTAAAGACAACAACACTATGGAATTATGCACCAAAAAAGTGTTAAATCAAAAGTATCTTATAGTAGCTGCCTATTGTCCTGATGGAAAGTAAAGGCTTTGGAGAGAAATTCATAGATAGGATCAACTTCACTATTTATCATTTGTCTAAGAAACACATTTCAAGCATTTAAGCACAACCCTTTAGATCAAAACGGCTTGAAGATAATGGAAAAACATTACATTCAATCAGGTGTGACCAAACCTTTGACTGATAGTGTACAGTAGTAACCTACTTTATATTCTCATATTGCCTCACCGGTTTCCCAGGTCTGTATGCCAGCCATGTATCAGAACAGAGCCAGAATGAAAAGGAAACCATGTGATTTGTCCCCCGGGTGTTTATACCATGACGTGCTATCTGTCTCCCAGGTGTTTATACCATGTCCGTGCTATCTGTCTCCCAGGTGTTTATACCATGTCCGTGCTATCTGTCTCCCAGGTGTTTATACCATGTCTGTGCTATCTGTCTCCCAGGTGTTTATACCATGTCCGTGCTATCTGTCTCCCAGGTGTTTATACCATGTCCGTGCTATCTGTCTCCCAGGTGTTTATACCATGTCCGTGCTATCTGTCCCCCAGGTGTTTATACCATGTCCGTGCTATCTGTCTCCCAGGTGTTTATACCATGTCCGTGCTATCTGTCTCCCAGGTGTTTATACCATGTCCGTGCTATCTGTCCCCCAGGTGTTTATACCATGTCTGTGCTATCTGTCCCCCAGGTGTTTATACCATGTCCGTGCTATCTGTCCCCCAGGTGTTTTATACCATGTCCGTGTCGGAAGACAAGGTGGCCGGAGAGGAGGTGGGCCGCCTGAAGGCCAAAGACCCCGACATGGGAGAGAACGGACTGGTCAGCTACCGGCTGACGGACGGCGACGGCCTGGGCGTGTTCGATCTGACCACCGACTCCCAGACCAGAGAGGCTGTCATCAAGCTGAAGAAGGTAAGGAAGGAGAGACTGACTGGGAGAGGCTGTGATGGAAGCTGAAGAGACGAGCGTGGGAGAGAATGAGATGAGGAGGACAGGAGAGAGATAGTGAAAGCTACAGTTAAAGATGGAGCGGGGGATGGATTGCCATTGAGGCGGGCAGCATTCACATCGCTTTTTTTTAAATCAAAATGGACAGCACGTCTTTTAATTCAAGCCCAGCCAGAAGGCAGACAGAGGGGGTCTGCCGTTAGGAAGGCACTGCGGCGGCCATCTTTGTAGGCTGAGTGGAGCGCTTTCGAAAAGAAAAGAAAAGTTCAACTTTTCAGAGGAGACGACATAGTGGGAAGAAGGTTTTGACATTTTGTATACAAGATACAGTAGCTTGACACAGCCAGGATGGAAAGGGAGAAAGTTGGTCATCGTTGTTGCTCTGAGTTCATATGGAGAACACCACGACTCTCATGGTGCGTTCGTTTATAACTCGCAAGTGGCAAATTGCCACTTGCTACTAGGAAAAATCTAATAAAACGCCATGGCGCCACGATTGTAAGAATTTAAAACACATTTTTGACTAATCTTTAGTTTCTTTTCAACAATAGTAAGGGTTCAGACCAATCAGTTGGTCCAATAGTTGGTTAAACCCATACAACTAAACGTTAATGGTGTTATTACCTGTTAGCTTAGACAGCTAATGGCTAATAGCATCCATGGTTTTGCGACTTGAAAAGGTAAAGTAAGTCCCACTGATTGTCACACAATGTGTGAAATTTGTTCTCCGCATTTGCCCCATCCCCTGGGGGAGCGGTGAGCGGCAGCAGTGCCGCGCTCGGGAATCATATGCGTGTGTGTGTGTGTGTGTGTGTGTGTGTGTGTGTGTGTGTGTGTGTGTGTGTGTGTGTGTGCGCGTGCGCGTGCATGTGTGAGGGAGATGGTGAAACAACAGGGAAATGAAATTGGAAGGCAAACTGAGACGCAGGAAGAATAGAGAACAAAGAAAGAGAGAAAAACATGGAGGTGGGGGAGGTGGGGGAGGTGGGGGAGGTGGGGGAGGCGGGGGAGGTGGGGGAGGTGGGGGAGGTGGGGGAGGTGGGGGAGGCGAAGGCAACCAACTGACATTGATAAGACGTGAAAGCTAATAGGTTTTTCCATTGCAGCAGCAGAGCTATAATACAGTACACCTCCACCATCTTGGCCTGAAGGAGACTAGCTATAATACAGTACACCTCCACCATCTTGGCCTGAAGGAGACTAGCGTAATGACGCCACTAAAACGCCTGCCTACAAAGTGACGTACCTCTACTGAAATGGCCTGTTACTCCCGGTCATGGTGTGTCTCTCTGTCATGGTTCTGTGCTGTTGTACGGAGGCCTTTTCAGACCAAAATGCACCAGAGTTTCCTCTCTTGCCTTCTATACTCTTTGGCAAAGGGAAGGTTCTCTGTGTTCTCAATTCTCTGACCGCCATCGCACCTTCTTATTGTGTCTGAGGTGGACATTGACTTTCATGGCTGTGTGTGTGTGTGTGTGTGTGTGTGTGTGTGTGTGTGTGTGTGTGTGTGCGTGCGTGCGTGCGTGCGTGCGTGCGTGCGTGCGTGTGTGTGTGAAAGAGAGAGAGAAAGCGCATTCACTTTCATGCTTCCTTTGTCCACAGAGCTCATCCTCTGCACTGTGTCTGTAACCTCACACCACAAACACACGCACAAGCGCACGCACACACACTCACACACACACACACACGCACACGCACACGCACACTCACACACACACTCACACACACACGCACACTCACATACGCACACTCACATACACACAGACGCAGACACACACACTACCGCCGCAATATAACTATAGCTTCCAGTGATCCGGTTCAGCACACACAATTACTTTCTCTCTCTCTCTCTCTCTCTCTCTCTCTCTCTCTCTCTCTCATCACACACACACACACACACACACACACACGACACACACACACAGACACACACACACACACACACACACACACACAGACACACACACACACACACACACACACACACACACACACACACGCACAGAGAGTTGTATGTGTAGCCGCAGGTCAGGATTATGAACTGATTCGTCTAGTGAGCTGTGGTAGGCGGCGTCCCTCTCTGGGCGTGCGACCTCTGCATCTCTTCATTAAAGTAGCATGGCGTTTTGTCACATTGCTCCTGTGTGGAAACATCACAGTGAAAAGGCCTCTTCTCTCTGTTGGCTTGTCATCCCAGACAGCTAAAGACAAGACATGTTGAGTGTCGTGAAGACCATTTGAGAATACATCTGACCTCCGCAGCCCACCTCATAACTATAGAGAGCCAAAGTGGAACGTCACTTCCTGCTTCAGCACTGTACCAGAGATTTTCATCCATTGGGGGGGGGGGGGGTCCAAGTGAAATGTTCTATTCTAAATATAGCTGAACCGTTTGGTTTGACCAAGTAAAACTATTTTTATAAGCATTTTACGAAAGGTCTATGGGAAAATAAATTGCGGAAGAAAGTCTCTGGCACAGTGCTGAAGCAGGAAATGAGGTTCACTTTGGCTCTCTATAGAGCGACCCCAGAAGCTTTCAAATAGGTCAGATACCTGTGTGTTTTTAAAAGTGTGATTTCATGGCAAGCCCCATTCTACCTGTTCAGACAGCAAAGGAGCTGAACCCAGTTGAACCCACAGCGCTGGTGTTCTGTTGCTGTGGGTCTAAAACAATCAATAGTTGTTTTTTATGCTTAGTCTCAACTCTGAGCCAGCACAGTGAATGTATTGAACATGGCAGTAACACTTCCAGGGTGTGGGTTTAAATTGACCGTGTATAGCTCAATGGCTGTCTGCATAATAGGTCATAAATCCCGCCCCCTCCATGTTAGCGGATGGGGCATCAGCCAATAACAATCATGATCCCCCCCCCCCCCAGCCACAGTTTCTGTCATGTTAGGTAGTGTAGGTCTTATCAGGCTGATGGATGTTCAAGAGCAAATTTTTCGGATAAGATTGTTTTTAAGTTGATTTGACGGTATAAATGGGGCTGATTGACAGCTGTGACAACCACTCACAAACCTCCGTCAGACGGCAGCCATTGCTGAGGCAGCTCAGCCCGACCCTACTGCCCAGGCCCGCCCAGGCCGCGGTCCCAAATGACGCCAAACAAGCAAGATGGCAGATAGTCTCGGCTCCCAGACGTTTGGTGAGCTGTGCCACCAAACGTCTGGGAATTTCACTGTCAGAAACTGTCTGTCAGAGCCCGGCGAGAACGGCCGGCAGCAGACACGCCTACATTTATTGTTAGAATTTTATTTGGTAGCGGCAATGCCATTTATCATAGTTCCAATATAGAGCAAGACACTGATGTGCTGCAAAGAGAGTTTATACCTGTTGTTTATTTTACAATCATTTTTCCTACCCGGAAGTGGTCCGCTTGCTACTGTGAAGTCATCAGCAGGCTCTGTAACGTAGCCTCGGGAGTCGGGCTTATCGCTGGGGGAAAGACCTCTAGCCGCCGGGGCCGGATGAAACACGTCCTATTAACAGGTTATGTTTGTTTCTAAGTGATTAATATGTTTCTCCGCAAACGCGGCGATGTTTTGCGAGACACCCGTTCTGCATGAGCGTCACTGCCCCCAGAAAGCAGGCCCGCCCACAACACTCATGATTGGTTCTCCGATGCAAGGCTTCCAACAGTGCCACCTAACGTTATGCAAAGATTTAAATAGTAATATTCTCAGTCTTACAGGAGTGAAACGGATTAAGACTGAGGGCTGAGTCTAGATGGCAGATGGATATTTTGGCCTCATCTTTTCATAGTGGATACGCAATATCGTCCATAAGTCAATGCCTTTGAGCAAGGCACTTAAATTAAGTTTCGGTTTCGTCTTTGTGAATCTGAAGGATGCTCAATTAAACATGAATAAAATGGGGGAGGGGTCGTTTAGTGGGAGGGGCCGTTGAGAAGTTGTTAGAAGCCACTGGCTGAACGTGTTGACGAGCAGCTCAGCTCAATCAAAGTAATGAGGGCAACCAATTAGACTCAAGTGGGGCAAGGTGTGTGTGTGTGTGTGTGTGTGTGTGTGTGTGTGTGTGTGTGTGTGTGTGTGTACGTGATAGAGTGATGCCAGCAACTATCATCCAAGAGAGAAGAGAGAGAGACAATGCATGCAACCCCTCATGTGCCCCTCTCAGTATGATAATAGACCTCGATTCGGATAAGTGTGTGTGTGTGTGTGTGTGTGTGTGTGTGTGTGTGCGTGTGTGTGTGTGTGTGTGATAATTGTGTCTTGATGGCTCTCGAGGGAAATCAACACCTTTTGCCCCCTCTAGGCACTCCTCGCAAAAAAAGGCCAATAACCCACACACACCCAAGCACACACAAACACACAAATATACACACTTTCAAATCAGCATCGAGAGTAGCCTTCACTAATCTATTCTCTCTCTCTCTCTCTCTCTCTCTCTCTCTCTCTCTCTCTCTCTTTACTTAAACACACACACAAGCGAGCACATGCACACACACACACACACACACACACACACACACACACACACACACACACACACACACACACACACACACACACACACACACACACACACACACAGGGATGAGCTTTAATCAGCTATTCTCTTTCAACTGTGTCCTGACGAAAGCAATCCACGGAATATTAAGGAGCTGTGTGTGTGTGTGTGTGTGTGTGTGTGTGTGTGTGTGTGTGTGTGTGTGTGTGTGTGTGTGCGTGCATGCGTGCATGCACGTGCGTGCGTGTGTGTGTGAGTGAGTGAGTGTGTCCGTGCGTGTGTACGCATGAGAGAAAGAAAGAGAGAGAGGGGGGTGTCATTGTGAATATTATTACGTAGCACTGATTACAGAGCGAGAGGGAGAGAGACAGAGAGAGAGGGAGGGAGAGAGAGAGAGAGAGAGAGAGAGAGAGAGAGAGAGAGAGGGGGAGAGAGTAACAGAGAAGAAGAGAGAGCCAGAGACAGAGGGAGGAAGAGAGAATGAAAGAACTAGGTCACCTCCATGCTATTAGCATCGTACCTGTCTCCAACACGTTCCACACCCACGCTCACACTGTGCTCTGTGACTGACTGACTGACTGACTGACTGACTGACTGACTGACTGACTGACTGACTGACTGACTGACTGTGGAGAGGGAAGCCACATGAGCAGGTTCCAGGTCCAAAGCTGATGGATGACCTGGCCTACTGCACAGTGTTTACAGCAGACACTCCCCACCCTTTTCATACAGTAAAGCCTGCTGCTGCACACCGTTTCAAACGCTATAGGCTCCCCGGAGCGCTAACGACACCAACGTGGTTCTGTACCACGAGTTGGGAGTGAGAATGTGTTGCATATAGTGGCATAGGGCTGGGTATCGCTACTCCATACCTTTAAGGTATCGACTGACATAACAAGGTACCAAGTAGTATCGAAACTTCTCCAGTCAAACGACACCTGCGTTTGATTATTTTTCTACACAGATCTGGAAAAACAAAGGTTTTGTTCAGAGCCAATCAGCACAAGCGTTCTTTGATTGAATGTGACGCGTGATTGGCACGCTACTGCAGCAGCTACAAGCCATACAGTCTGTGGTGGTGAAGTCAAGCAGGGTGTGCCTATTACGACGGAGATGAATGAATGAATTATTAGAAAATGAATGAATGAAGTAGGGGGGAAAAGGTATAGAATAAAGTACTGGGGGTACTGGTATCGGTACTGCTATCGTATTTTTTTAAACAATACCTGACCTGTCCTATTCACCTGTAAACGTAGTGTGTCCAGTGCCTAACTCTGAACTTCCAACACTGCTTCTCACTCTTCAGGCAGTGCTCTGGTTAAGTGATGGTGTAGCAAAGCCTGGAGATGAGGAGATCATAGGCTTGTTACCGGCAGGTTGCCAGTTCAAATCCCCGTTCCAGTTGGAAAAAGTGGGGCCGGGGGAAGCGGTCATTATCTAGTCTATATAATGTAGCAGTGATACTGAGTTATTTACTGTGCTTATGCTTCGGCGAGGCATGCGGCTAAGGAGGAGATGCTGCAGCCAAGCAGCGCTGGCAGCACAGCAGTGCCCATAATTACAGGAGGAACGTCTCTCGGGTATTATGGCTTTTATACGCTGACTGCCAAAACATGCATTGACTGAAAAGCTTCCCCCGAAGTAGTACACATACAGTACATACAGATCGCAGGGAAGGCTGCATCAACACCACCAATCAGTAGTAC
>NC_139633.1:2280972-2283472 GCF_964638095.1 Poromitra crassiceps | reverse complement strand
GTGCTGTGGGGTTGCGCTCTGGTGAAAACCGTCTATAGGCACTGGCCTGGTGGAATATATATATTCATATTGGCAACTGAAGCACAAATCCAAATTGAGAGACAAGACAGATACACAGACACGCGCTGACATCATGTGTCTGCAACAGCTAATGAAATGTACACACAGACACAGACACAAATACACACAGACATGTACACACAGACACAAACACACACAGACACAAACACAAACACACACACACACATGTCCACACAGACACAAACACACACACACACACACACACACACACATGTACACACAGACACAAACACACACAGACATGTACACACAGACACAAACACACACACACATGCGCGTGATGACTTCAAAACAGATTTGGACGCTGACACATCAATGCTTTGGCAGCATTCTGCGACTTATTATGTCGGAATGGGAAGTGACACATATTCAGCCCATCTCATGAACAGATGAGCTACACCCGATCTGTCTGTGTGCCTTTCATCTCGGCTGCTGCGCGATGTCCAAAGACCCAGAGACAGACGGGAGGACTTAGAGACAGAGACGGAGAGGAAACGAGCGAGGGAGAAACCCCAGCTAGCCAAGCAGGCTGTACTGTACATGATGCGCTGTCATTCCGCGGCACCGGATAGCCTCCATCTCATCTTATATATACACTGTTTAAGTGGATTCAAGCTGCCGCATCTGTTTTTTTTTTCTCCGCGTGGGACTGAATGATAGCATTTTTTTGTCAGTGAGCGCTGCCTAAGCCTGGCTAAACTAATGATATGTTCAGCTTTAGCCTGGAGGGATTGGCTTTATGCTGACTGCTGTACAGTCCATGCCTGGGGGTGACGTTTCCGTTGAGCGTCTCCGGCTGTTAGTTAGTTTGTTTTCTGTGCCTTGGTATATTCAGTACGCCGCCATTGTTTACTTCTACCCCGAGTTTTGAAGCGGGACAACTGTCGCTTTGCGCCGCTTTCATGTGCTTTTTTGGTTGGAAATCAAAAGGAATGTGCGATTTATTTAAGCATAATTTTACGTATAGGCTATGTTTGGTTGTCTTCTTCTCGACAGCTGTGAGACAGGTACACGCTAGTTATATTGAGTGCGGTGCGTCACAAGCAGAGTCATTTGAATACGAGGGACCACAGTGACATCACCACACCCGGATATGTCGCCCGGAAACCGCTGCAGTTAACTAGTATGAGTTGTGCCAAACAAATGTTAATATCTCAAAAACTATACATCACATCGCTTATATATTTTTGACATTCTGAGTGAGAGCAGAAGTAGCTCAAGAGTCTGAGCTCTATATATGGTATAATATATGCATGTCGTGTTAGCCGCTCAAGGCTGGCTCCATAGGGTCCCATTATAAGCTGCCGTTTGCTTACCAACACTGATCCCTCCAATACACTTAGTTGCTACCGTGAACAGATGGCGTTGTCGGCCATGTTGGCTTCTAGGTCACAACTCCTTCAGCGTCAACTTAACCTTCCTCGACTTGTGTTCCCAGCTAGGGGGCGCTGGAGGGGAAAGTTAGTTACTCGGTTATTAAAGCCCCAATCAGTAAGATTTTTGACATTTTTTACTGTAATATAAGATCTTTTTAGTCATAGGACATGGTAGATTGACTTGTAATAGGGAGACTCTCGCCTTTATTTATCCCACACCGCCCTCCATTGGCCAGCCCTGGGACTAAGCAGTTTGTCTGCCACGTCCCGTGGCAAGATGTGCACATGCCCTCTACAGCGGCAGCGTTGTGTTCCTGGAAACCAGGAAGTAACTCGATTCGGATTTGCTACAAAAATGATGTTTCACGGAACTATGGATTATTATTTCATCACGTGGTGAGTACCCGATGTCACAACATGTACATAGAGCTTTCTGCCGCTGTGTTTTGTTGACTTTGAACGGCGATATCGTTATCGATACTATTGCACGCAGAGGGCGCAGTTTATCCAATAGCAAAACTTGGAAAACTTGCTGAATGGGGCTTTAATATATAAACAGCCTAGACTGACAGAGAGCAGCGAGGAGGGAGAAGCAGAGAGAAAATAGAGAACCATGTAATCATTGTAAGAAATGTAAGTCTGAAGCTAAAGTGGAAACAGCTGTCATGGCACCAGTTGGCTTTTTACTAATAGTGAGTTATATTTATCTAATGCAGTGAAATCAAGTTGAAAAGCAAAGTGAAAAGAGTTTGTAGAGAGAAAAAGCATCTACTGAGCTAATGCAGTGAACGTCAGTAAGCTAAGCTAAAGTGAAAAACAGTTGTTGTTGTCTCTCTGAAGGGCAGAGTATGGAGGGACACCAGCGCACCCCCGCGGAACCCCCCAGGCAGCGGGCGGGCCGCGCTGGCCCCACCCTGGCTCTTGTGGTCAGGGGCTCAAACCAGCGGAGCGCCGCGTGCTTTCCCTGCGGCTCGCTAGACGCCAGACAGGCCAGATGGTAACGGGGCTCGCCGCCCACTAAGCTAGGAGCGGCGCAGCCTGCG
>NC_139633.1:2275272-2278272 GCF_964638095.1 Poromitra crassiceps | reverse complement strand
TCATGTTTGTCGTTTACATTTTTTGCTTTGGGGTGAAAAGTTTGAATGAGTCTGTCAGCGTTTTGTCTCTAACTCCCCCGCAGTGTTTGTACAGCTTCCTTATTATAATGTCTTATGTTTGTATCATTCACAAGTGCAAATGATTTGATTTGTTACAGTACATTATTTCAGCCCGTTCTCACTCTGAACTCGTAGAGTATATATACATATGTATATGTTCTATATACACATATATATATATATATATATATATATATATATAATATATATATATATATATATATATATATATATAATATATATATATATATATATATATATATATTTATAAAACGGCTCTCTCAAATCAAGCAATCTGATTGGTTCACAGCCATTGTATAATTCCAGTAACCGAGTTCAATAACCCATGGCCATGGGTTATTGGTTGCCATGGCAACTCTCTTACTAAGAGAGTATAATAAGGCTTACCTCAAATGACAACGTAGAAAAAAAAATGGCGGAGACAGCTGTCAGATCCTTGTGAATCGATCTTCGCTTATAACTTTACTAAAACTTCGCAGAAAATGATGTTTTGTACAAGATAGATGCGGGCTAATGTCTTCTTTGCAAAAGAAAGGCTGTTAACCCCGCATTTAACCCCGCATTTAACCCTGTAACGTTAGTTGGTGTCGGCTTTGCAGAAAGCATTCAGCTTCTCAGCAAGCGCTGAGAATGCAGCGCTGCGGCTCGAGCTGCCTGTCGGGGATTCCAGAAAGCTCTCAGCTAGTGTCCTCTAGTAAGAGAGTGGCGTCAGCGGAGGACCAAAATGCAAGAATCATTAGCCAATGAACAGCCAGGAATGGGTCTCGCGCTACTTTTGCATAGCTAAAATAAAGCCGATAATGTACAATTTGATTCATTTCAAGGGATGAAAAACCCTTTCAAAGTACAACACTGTCTATTTTGATGCAACTCGACAGTGCTGCTTTTTTTACTGAAGAGTTCCACTTTCTACTTCCTGGAAAAAAACTGGTCCATTGGAGTGAATGGAGATGTCGGAACTCCTCTGCTCTCAGCTACTCAGCAAGCGCCAGGATTGGCCAATGTTCTTGCGGTCCCGCATTACAGTAGTGTTTCAACTGACTCTATCAGAATGACATGCCAGTCGGAGTCGGACTTATAGTATTATTATTATTATTATATTATCATACTTGGAAACCGTTTTATAAAAGCAATATAGCACTCGAGCTGCGTGTGTTGTGGAATGTTATCCACATTGGCCGAGTGTCCCACTCGGCCTGCGGCCTCGTGGGATAACAGCTGATCAGGGGGATATATTCTTCACAACACACGCAGCTCGAGTGCTATATTGCTTAAATATATATATATATGTGGTGAAGAGAGGATTCCCATGTGCACAGCCAGTAGAAAAATCAGGTGCTGGTCGGTTGCAGGATAAACATGAAATGAAAAATTAAAGGAACCACCGCAACACTGAAAATGACTTACTGATGTTTATTTGTGAACAACGCGTTTCGCGTGCAGCTTCATCAGGTTCACAGAGAATGCAATTAACACCGACAGGTGAGTTAAATACATTAGGCAGGGTCACATGACCAATTATCACAGTCATCTTTTTTAAAGATACAAGTTACAAAACGAGTTTTTCAAAAGAGTGACATGTATTTACCAATATATCACAATTATGGCAGTTAATTTACATAGTATATCAAATATTTTTGAAGATATTTAAGATTTTTCAAAGGAAAAAATACATTAAGAAAAGTAAAGAGTTAATATTCAGTTACAGAATGAGAACATATTTTTTTAAGACTAAGCATCTGCACTCCTATCACTAAAGGGGGGGAAAAGTGTAATGGGACTTAGTGGCTCGTCTCTTCCTAGGCTCCAGATCACCTGTAGGAAGAGACAAATATTAATATAGGTCACAAAAAACAACTAAAATCTTGCATTTCATTAAGGCCAAAGGGTTCAATGGTGTGTAATTCAAAAATCCAGAAAGCCTCTCGTCTCAGAAGTTGATTGATCAGATTGCCTCCTCTTGGGTTGGGCTGTATTTTTTCTATGCCAACAAACTTGAGGGAAGTGGCTGCACCGTGATTCTTTTCTTTATAGTGTCTGGCAATCGCATAGTCCATGTTACCATTTCTGATAGCAGCTTTATGCTCGGCAACTCTCACTTTAAGATGGCGTTTAGTTTGACCCACATACATGAGGCCACAGGGGCATTTCAAGGCATAAACAACATGGGTGGAAAGACAATTAATAAATTCTTTTATTGCATATTTCTTACCTGAATGTGGATGGTTAAATGACTTGGTGTCAAATGTGTTAGAGCAGTGTGCACATTTTCCACATCTGTAATTACCATATACTTGTTGAGAAAGCCAATTAGTTGGAGTAGGTTCTTTATACATAGAATTAATAACACCATCTCTTACATTTCTGCCTCTTTTAAAACAAAACTGAGGTCTAGAGGATGACAAATGATTTAAACTAGGGTCGCATTCTAAAATACGCCAATGTTTACTTATGATGCGTTTGATTTGTTTAGAAGCAGTTGAATACTCAGACACAAAAGTAACTCTACTTTCAGTCTGTCTAGGGACAGGGTGCAGTAATTCTCCCCTGTCTCGTCTACTGGCTTTTTCAACCGCTTGATCAATAAGTTTTTGGTTGTACCCCCTTTGTTTAAAGCGCTGGGACATTTCGTTAGCTTTGGATTGATAATCCTCCACTTTGCTGCAGATCCTCCTCAGTCTCACAAACTGACCATAAGGGATGTTGCTGATCATATGGTCAGGATGGAAACTGGTAGAATGCAGAATGGTGTTTCTGTCAGTTTCTTTTCGATAAATAGATGTATCCAATTTTCTGTTTTCATTGATAGTTATCGAAAGATCCAGGAAATGGATATTTTCACAACTGTATTCCATGGTAAAATGCAAAGTGGGGTGAGTGCTATTTATATAGTCACTAAAAGCCCTAAGTTCATTTACA